>NW_027109782.1:9573-11108 GCF_000696795.3 Halyomorpha halys
TCGGGACTTCACGATGGAACTGCATGGGAAGAAAATATTTTCCAAGATAGACCTACGCCGCGCCTACTACCATATACTGGGCGCAGAAAAAGACCGACGGCCATTATAACACCGTTTGGCCTAATAGAGTATAACAGAATGAATTTTGGTCTAAGGAACGCAGGACAAAGCTTCCAGAGATTCGTCGACGATAAATTTCGCGACCTGACCTATTTATACAAATTTCTAGATGATTTTCTGGTTGCGTCTGATAACGAAGAGCAACACGGAACTCGTCTGCGGGAAGTCCTACAGAGACTGGACAAATATGGCATCGCTGTCAATCCGGCCAAATGTATTTTCGGAGTAACCGAATTAGAATTCCTACCATTAACACCACCATACTCAGGACCACACAAGGTACTGGAAAGAAAGGATAAATATTATCTGATTCAACTCCCAGAGCGAACGGCAAATATTTCAGTAGACCGCCTGAAGCCAGCATATATGCCTAGCGAGGACAACATGGACGTTAGACCAAGGTCGATTTTAAAAAACTCTCCCCAGTCCACAGAGAAAAGAGAAGAGGAACACTATCGGACGAGATCAGGCCGATCCGTCAAACCAACAGTCCGCTTCTCTGAGGCAACAGTGTAGGCGGTAAAATATTCCACATCTAAGTTCCTGTGACTCCGTCATTAAGGGGGGGGGGAGTCCTGTAACAGTCAGCGAGCACGTAGTGCCGCGAAAACCCACCAGGGGCCAGCACTACAAGCGTCTAAGAAGCAGTATAATTGTATATAAGTTTATCATTATAAAAATACGATCTCTTGTATAAATGTATATATGTTAATATGTAATATGTAAGAATATCAATTATAAAATAAAAAGAGATTGAGCAAAAAGATTCTACGGAACTATCTCAAGTAGAGTTAAAAGAGTGAATCCTCAGTGATAACCGATCACATGAGGCCTTCAATTACCACCGGGATTGATCCATCAGATCAAGCCTTCTCCGGGTCTAGTCATAGCACTGATGGCTTACACTCTACCTGAGATAGAGAAGTTTATTGCTAATCTATTCTCGTAAGAGTTAGTTTTTGTTATGCTCACCTTAGACTATGGCCTATCTCCTCTCCCTTACTCCAGCAATCTTAGTCCGTCCGCTTCATTTCGGCAACTAAGATTGTAACCTAATCCTCAACGGTTACACTGGTCTGTCCGCTTCATCTCGGCAACCAGTGTAATTTCCTGTCTCTCCCCGGCTCAAGTCCGTCCGCTTCATCTCGGCAACTATAGCTGCACCTAGCCTTATCAGCTTACTGGTCCGTCCGCTTCATCTCGGCAACTAGTAAGCTGGCTCCTATCATGACAGTTCTAGTCCGTCCGCTTCATCTCGGCAACTAGTAAGCTGGCTCCTATCATGACAGTTCTAGTCCGTCCGCTTCATCTCGGCAACTAGAACTGTTACTCTGCCTTAAACTCTCTCACCTAGACCTCCTCTACATAGTCAGTGTCCAGGGCTCATCCCCTGGCACGGCCTTCCTTTCAAACCT
>NW_027109782.1:11158-14396 GCF_000696795.3 Halyomorpha halys
TTTTCCAAGATAGACCTACGCCGCGCCTACTACCATATACCGGGCGCAGAAAAAGACCGACGGCCATTATAACACCGTTTGGCCTAATAGAGTATAACAGAATGAATTTTGGTCTAAGGAACGCAGGACCCCACTGCTGAAATATCCATACCTAGCGATGCATCGGATATAGCCATAGGTGCAGTATTACAGCAAAAGAAGGACGATACTTGGCAACCACTCAGCTTTTTCTCCAAGGCGCTAAGTAATTCACAGAAAAAATATTCTGTATATGACCTAGAATTACTGCCCATGTATGAAGCAGTAAAACATTTTAGACACCTGTTAGTGGCAAGAATTTTTATATACTCACAGACCACCGCCCGCTAACACACGCCTTTAATCAGGAGCCTGAAACCGTGACGCCAATAAGGACTCGCTGGCTCACCTACATTAGCCAATTTACTACCGACGTGAGCTATAAACCTGGAAACGACAACATAGTGGCTGATGCGATTTCAAGAATCGAAGAGATCCAAATGCCTGACGACTTCATCGCACTCTCAGAGGCACAAGAAAATGACGAAGAACTCCAACGCATAAAGGAACAGCCTAATTTAAAATTTAAAAGCATGGAAATACCAGGCACGGATAAGTCTATCCTTTGCGAAACATCACTGAGCAAGGCCAGACCGTATCTACCAACTGAATTTAGGCGACCTGCGTTTGATAAGATTCACAACCTCAGCCACCCCAGTATAAGCAATACAAGAAAAAATATAACGCAACGTTTCTTTTGGCCAGGTATTAATGTAGATGTCGGTGAATGGGCTAAATGTTGTCTTGCTTGCCAAAAATAAAAAATTAGCAGACACACAGTCACGCCCACAGGAAAGTTCGAGCCTACAGCCCGCTTTCAACATATTCACATAGACCTAATTGGTCCTCTACCATCTTCAGAAGGCTACACGTACTACTTGACCATGATAGACCTCCATACAAGATGGAAAGAGGCGATCCCACTACAAAGCATAACTGCAGAAAATGTAGCCACAGCATTTTATACAAACTGGGTCTGTATCAACAACCGTCACAACAGATCAAGGACGACTGTTCGAATCTAATTTGTTTTATCAACTCACAACCCTGCTAGGCATCCACCGGAAAAGGAAGACAGCGTACCACCCACAATCTAATGGCTGCATAGAGCGATGTCACCAAACATTGAATACTGCTATCACAGCTCACCTAAACAATGTCAACTGGACAAGGGTATTGCCAACAGTATTATTGGGACTACGAGCTAGCCTACGCGACGACACTTCGTCTAGCATAGCTGAGGCGCTCTATGGATGCCCTATACGTCTCCCAGGAGAATTTCTTGAAGAGAACAAGAAGACATATGAACATCACGGCATCTAAGATTGTAACCTAATCATCAACGGTTACACTGGTCTGTCCGCTTCATCTCGGCAACCAGTGTAATTTCCTGTCTCTCCCCGGCTCAAGTCCGTCCGCTTCATCTCGGCAACTATAGCTGCACCTAGCCTTATCAGCTTACTGGTCCGTCCGCTTCATCTCGGCAACTAGTAAGCTGGCTCCTATCATGACAGTTCTAGTCCGTCCGCTTCATCTCGGCAACTAGAACTGTTACTCTGCCTCAAACTCTCTCACCTAGACCTCCTCTACCTAGTCAGTGTCCAGGGCTCATCCCCTGGCACGGCCTTCCTTTCAAACCTATTAATGAATACGCCTTGTCGTGCGCCTTCTGAAGGCTGGAGAAATCGCCTAAGACAAGACAACCCCGACAACCTCCTTGGGTTCAGTATGAACGAGATTGAACACGTGCGATACTTGTATAGCGTGTTCCAGAGAATAAGACTAGAAAGAATAATTTTGGGCTCAAATTGTCGAGGGAAAAGTCGGCGCTGGGGCAGGAACAAATAAAATTTCTGGGTCACACAATTTCTAGGGAGGGAGTTAAACCAGACCCGGATAAAGTTTCTGCTCTCCAGAAAATACCCAGTGACATAAAAGGAATTCGGAGGCTGTTGGGGACTCTAAATTATTACAGGAGGTTTGTTACAGAAATGGCGGAGCATCTCGTTCCACTCAACAACCTACTCAAGAAAGGCAGGAAGATGATCGTCACCCCGATGATGGAGGACAATATCAGACAGTGCCGTCGATCACTTTAGACCATATGTGTTCGGCAGAAGGTTCAAGACTCATACCGACCACAGACCACTCCAGTGGGTGGGAAAACTGAAGGAATCGTCAGCCAGGATAACTCGCTGGAAGGAGCATCTAGTGCAGTATAACATGGAGGTAAGAAATAGGTGGCACACCGGGCAAAGAAAATGTGGTGGCCGATTGGTTGTCTCGAGCCATAACGTCGTGGAACAAGAAATAGGAGAACCGTCCGGTGTCATGAGGGAATGGACGCCTAGAGAGAAAGACCAGGATAAAGCAGAAGAAGATGGTAGGAAAGAATCTTCGAATAACGAGAGTTTGGATGAAGAAAGACCAGGGGATATAGAGGAAATGGAGAAAATAATTAATGACAAGAAGAGACAAATTATTTGGAAGACGAAAACCACCGGAATGACCAAAACTAAACATACTGAGTACAGGAGAAGTAAAATAACGACGATCTGGTCGCAACCAGGCGTGAAGGATGACCAGATCTGTAGAATTCTGAAGGATGCTTCGAAGCCTGTATGTTGGCAAAATCACCTGTATGTTGGGAACGAAACCGTTTGGGAGAAGATCAAGCGGCTATGGCGTGATGAACAGATTGGAATAGACAGAAGATACATCCGTTGTAAACTGATGGTGGAAACCCTTCTGGAAGAAGAACAACAACGAGAAGTCACCTTAGCGTATCATCAGGGGAAAAAAAACTGGGGAATCCATGAGACTGTGCAAGCGTTAAAGAGATGATACTTTGGATGGGGAATGAGGAAGACTATATCAGAGGTTGTAGGAAGTTGCAAGGTTTGTCTACACACTAAGTGTGACACACATCCGCCTAAAGGAAGACAGGAGAAGACACCTACCATAGATGCATCACTCAAAGATTTACAAATCGACACATTTACATGGAAGGGGTACAAATGGGTAACCATGATTGACCTCTTCAGTCCTTACTGCATCCGCAATGGCGCACTAGGTGCAAGATAGGTCTTCGGAAGCAGTATTGGCAGCTCTCCGCTTGTGGTTTCAGTTCTACGGAGTTCCCGAACGCATCTCATCGGAT
>NW_027109782.1:14446-15052 GCF_000696795.3 Halyomorpha halys
GTCAGTGTCCAGGGCTCATCCCCTGGCACGGCCTTCCTTTCAAACCTATTAATGAATACGCCTTGTCGTGCGCCTTCTGTAGGCTGGAGAAATCGCCTAAGACCAGACAACCCCGACAACCTCCTTGGGTTCAGTATGAACGAGATTGAACACGTGCGATACTTGTATAGTGTGTTCCAGAGAATAAGACTAGAAAGAATAATTTTGGGCTCAAATTGTCGAGGGAAAAGTCGGCGCTGGGGCAGGAACAAATAAAATTTCTGGGTCACACAATTTCTAGGGAGGGAGTTAAACCAGACCCGGATAAAGTTTCTGCTCTCCAGAAAATACCCAGTGACATAAAAGGAATTCGGAGGCTGTTGGGGACTCTAAATTATTACAGGAGGTTTGTTAGAGAAATGGCGGAGCATCTCGTTCCACTCAACAACCTACTCAAGAAAGGCAGGAAGATGATCATCACCCCGATGATGGAGGACAATATCAGACGGTGCCGTCGATCACTTTAGACCATATGTGTTCGGCAGAAGGTTCAAGACTCATACCGACCACAGACCACTCCAGTGGGTGGGAAAACTGAAGGAATCGTCAGCCAGGATAACTCGCTGG
>NW_027109782.1:15797-16128 GCF_000696795.3 Halyomorpha halys
AGTGATACGAGGGACCATTCAGGGTGATAATAATAAGAGAACATAATGTTGTGACTATTGAGAGTATTAGAGAACCCAAAAAGCGCAGGACCGTTGAGAGGAACAACCTCTCAATGAATCGTCTGATATTGTACCTGAGATCTTGTGCCATTGCCGTCCTGATATCCACTCTAGAGCATTGGCATGTGCTTGTGGCATGGTGATTGACGGTTGAGATAGAATCTTATTTGTAACTAGCGGAACTGCTACCGGTGAGTTTTCTGAGCTAGATTCAGAAGTGGATCCCGGAATATACCATTGTTCACCAAAGAAATTTGCACTAATGCCTATG
>NW_027109782.1:16178-19450 GCF_000696795.3 Halyomorpha halys
GCGGAACTGCTACCGGTGAGTTTTCTGAGCTAGATTCAGAAGTGGATCCCGGAATATACCATTGTTCACCAAAGAAATTTGCACTAATGCCTATGAAATTGCAGGTATAAAGCACAGAAGTTATGTTGTACCACTATTCTACTATTTTCATTGCGAATCCTGTTCCTGACTTTGGCCCATAACGTATGCAAAGCCAAAACATTACCGGTCAAAGTACCATGGCGGTCCGTCAACGCACCCACATCCCAAAAAGAATTCTGAATGGAGCAAACCCTGTGACTGTGTGTATGGAGTGGTTGTATGCTGGGACAGCCCGTTCCATGGCGTTATCAGGTTCCAGTCCCCTTTATAGCTGGTACACTCGTAGGTCGTCACTTAGAGTGCTATGGAGTCGCTCTATCCCTCCACGGCTTTTTAGATGCTGAGGTGCCAAACCACTTCCAATATTCTCATTTCCTCTCTGATTCATGTTTTGTCGAATTCTCTCCCACTGTCGGAAGAAATTCTGTCGGGGGCACCATATAATTGGAACCATGTCCGAAGAGCTCGTAAAACCGCCTCTGCTGAGCTGTCCTGAACATACCATAGCCACCTTACTGAATACATCGATGACTATGACTCACAATTTGACCGCCCAACATCGGATAGCCACCAGAAGATGAGGAAGCTGACCCGGATTGAGACCAGGGGGCTGGACCAGCCTGGTAACTGCAGGAGGCACCCAGAGGGATGCAGTGGACAAGGTGCAGCTCCATCAGACGTAGCGCTGGGCTGCACCATAGTAAAAAATAAAAAAAAAATTAATTGAATAATTAATAAAAGAATAAAAAAGGAAAAAATTGGTGATCCTAGGGAGTAGTGGCATGCGCAAACCCCAGCGCACTACCCCACTGCTCCCGCACCCCATATGCCAGAGATGGCAAGGGAGGGCGATAAAATAAAAAAATAAATTTAAAAAAAATAAATAAAAAAAATAATAAAAAAAAATAGTAGTTTTTCCTTGGTGATACGCCAACACCTACTTTTGATGTTCTGGATCTCGCAGAGAGCCTACCATCAACTTGCATCGAATAAATGATCGTCCTATGCCAATTTTTTCAATTCTACATAGCCGTTTGAACTTTTCCCATACTGTCGCGTTTCCAACATATAAATGGTGAATCTTACCGCTGTTGGATGCTTCTTTTAGTTTTCTACAAACTTGATCCTCTTTGACACCCGGTTGTGACCAGATAGTCAAAATGATGCTGCTGCCGTACTTGCTATGTTTTATCTTTAGCAACCCTGTGGTTTTTGTCTTCCAAAAAATCTTGTTGTTGATAATCTCCTCAAGCTCCCCATTCTGGTTTTCTAATTACTAATTTTCTAATTACTTCTTTGTCTTACTAACTTTGTATTTTGTTTCTTTATGCTTCTTTTGTTGACTTTCATATTACCTTAGTTACGTATATTTTCTTCCCATTTTTAAATTATTGTTATTCAATTAAATTATTCATATTTCAAAGTTTCTTCGCATTATATAACTTTACATTTTAATTTTGTTAATTATGTTATTTTACTCACATACTTAATTACCGATATATACCTTTTATTTCCCACTTCTTTCATTACATTGTTTTTATCTATATTCATTCTGTAAAGGAGAGCAAGGTGGTCTGCCTATTATCCGAGTGAACGGAGGAGTAAACTTTCTGGTAGACACGAGCAGTGTAAACACCATTTCTTGAAGAGAAGTACGAATTAGCGGCGAGGGAAGGACACTAGAAGTAAAGGTTTCCAAATGTAAATTAATCACTCTGGGTGGACCATGTTGTGTAGAGGGAGAGATAGAGATAGGACTGTGTAAGTGGGGAGCTAAAGGGGTCATTTCAACAATACAAGTAGTGAGTAGGATATCCAGGGATTATCAGGTGATTATTGGTTGAGATCTTTTAGTGAAAGTGGGGGCTAAGATAAAGAATAGTAATGGGAAATGGAATATTAAAATCGGAAGAGAGAAGTACAGATGTCAACAAACAATAGCAAACGCGAAGGCGCAGTTGGAGAATTAGAAGGACGCCATTACAACAGAATTTGACGACATTTTCTTAATGAAGGAGAGGTATTGGGTTCAACAAAAAGGACGGTTAATGAGATTCCACTAAAGCAGGAAAGAGTGACACATGTTAAAGAATGAAGATACGCACAGGCACTCCGGAAGAACATAGGAGACGAAATCGAAAACTTATGAAGAAAATGAATCATTGAGGACAGTACGTCACCCTATAATGGTTCGTTGTGGGCGGTGTGGAAGAAAGGATTGCCAGGTGAGTACGGGGAGAAATATAGGGTGGTCATCGATTAACGTAAGCTCAATGATAATACTGATGATGAGGAGTATCGGATACCGAGGTTTGAGGATATCCTTGACAGACTAGGAGGGGCTAAAATCTTTAGCACCTTAGACTTGAAAGCAGATTATTAGCACATTCGTATGCAACCAGAGGGCCAACACAAAACACCATTTACTTCCGAACGAGGGCACTAGGAATTTATGCTGTTTGGTCTGAAGAACCTGAACACTACATTTCAAAGATTGACAGACGAATTTTTGGAAGGTAAAGATGAATCAGTATGCCAGATTTACATGGGTGAACTCCTGCTGTTTAGTAAATCGGTTACATACCATATGAAACACTTAAAAGCGTTTTCCAGGGGATGCGAGAATTTGGATAGCTGGTACAAAAACAAATACATTTTCTAGGACACAACATATCTCAGGAGGGAGTAAGACCGGATGTGCAGAAGGTAGCGCCTTACATCAGAAAATTGCCTTTAGGGGGATTAAACTACTATCGTCGGTTCGTTCCTGATATGACCGAACACCAGGGACCCCTCAAAAATTTGCTAAGGAAGGTTAGTGCGATAGTAATGACGCCATTGAAGACAATATAAAAAAATGTATAGATAAGTAGCAGAAGCAACCAATACTAGCGTTTCCTGACTTTGATCCATTCTAGCGTTGTAGCATGATATTGCGCTAAAAAGACTTCTGGTAATGGTTGCATCACCTGCGGAGGTGGGTTTCCAGCTGCTAAAGCTTGGTTGACTGCAGCTTGAGGTTGGTTGTTTTGGTTCATATTTTCTAGGTTCAGAACTGCTTTTCTCACTAAACCGTTACTGGTCATAATTCAAAGAGAACAATGAATAAAAAAAATTTTTCTTTTAGACTGAAAGTTAATCCGGTATCTAAAGTTCCCGGGTTTCGGCACCAGTTAAGTATTGGCGAAAGC
>NW_027109782.1:19512-20336 GCF_000696795.3 Halyomorpha halys
CGTACTTGCTATGTTTTATCTTTAGCAACCCTGTGGTTTTTGTCTTCCAAAAAATCTTGTTGTTGATAATCTCCTCAAGCTCCTCTATTTCGTCGGTCTTTCGTCGTTTGAATTTTCTTCTGCGGACGTCTCTTCCCCATTCGGGTTTTCTGGTGAGTCCACTCCCTCAAAAACTACCTTCCAACTCCAGACGTTTTTCCTTGGTCATATTCTACTGCGTTTACCATTATTGCTCGCGAGAGCCAATCTGCTACTACGTTTTCCTTGCCAGGTTTATACGTGATGTCCAAGTACTGGATCAACAGTTCTTTCCACCTTGTAATTATCGCTGACGATTCCTTTAGCTTCCCTACCCATTGGAGGGGCCTGTGGACAGTCTAGACCCTAAATTTTCTCCCGAACAAGTAGGATTAGAAATGCTCTATTGACCATAATATCCCAGTAGTTCTCTTTCCAAGGCGTTGTAACGTGCTTCTGCCTCTGTGACACCTGACTTCACTTCCTAATGACAGCACTGCTCCCAGGGCGTACTCACTAGCGTCTGTTGTAAGCGTCAACTGCTTTTGGAAGTCAGGAAACGCTCGTACAAATACCTTCTGCTATTGCTCTATACATTTTCTTATATTGTCTTGAATTCTGGCCATAATGGCGTCATTACTATTACACTAACCTTCCTTAGCAAATTGTTGAGGGTACCAGGTGTTCCAGCATATCAGGGATGAACCGACGATAGTAGCTAGGAACCCCATTCTCCTGTTGGCCATATTTGTCCAATATTTCTCTCGTAGTTTCCATGACTTGGTTATACTGGGCAAGAAGAACTC
>NW_027109782.1:21030-21376 GCF_000696795.3 Halyomorpha halys
GGAAGAAAGGATTGTCTACCCTGTAGGCAATCTTTTGTTGAGTGTGCTCAAGATATGATAGATATAAGCACAAGGGAGAGGGAACCCTGACTGTATGATGAGCAACCTAGATGGAAAAGGATCATGCAAAATCGGCCGAGGACTTCTAAGCCGCCCTTAAGAAGAAGAGAGTAAAAGAATAGTGGTTAAGGGAAAACGCTGAATAGAGACAGAAGACCAGAGCCAACAAACCCAGAACCAGCAACTGCCGAGAGGACCGAAAGTGTGATGGATGCGGTGAAAGTGGGCACTTAGTGGCCCAGTTACCCCAAATTTTGTGATTCTAGGGTGGAAATGAAGCACACAT
>NW_027109782.1:22003-22502 GCF_000696795.3 Halyomorpha halys
CATGTCTGGGATGGAATTTCGTGTACCATGGACTTTGAAACAATTGTAGAAGACAAAATTCTAGCAATAGTTTCAGACATATTTTAAATGGATCAAAAGTTATTAATTATCCATGTTCTTGTAATTCCCCTGGATGTGAGTTTTTTGGCACAAAAACATATTGCAAAGTGAAGTGTTGAAATCAAATTACCAGCCATACTGTGCAGCTTTATAACAAATTTTTCATATTTACGAACAAATAGTACAACTTATACATTGCACTAGATAAAAAAATTAAATTGCATTTTAAGTTAGGAAAAATCTATCTTGAAAAAGTGACAGAAAATCAAATTTTTTAGTTAACACATGTATGGAATGATAATATCAAAAGTTGGGTCAGAAAATTGATTTTTCTCATAAGCCTATGTCTCAAAAACTTAATAAGCGATTTAAAAAAATAAAAAATAGTTTTTAAATTATATATTACTTATTCACACATACCTCACTGGAAGGCACCTGA
>NW_027109782.1:22552-23405 GCF_000696795.3 Halyomorpha halys
ACGTTCGATCAGCTGATCCCCTCAGTCAGCTGACATCGAAATAACAGCTGACTCATACCGTAACTTATGTATATATGTATAGGAAGATGGCCAGGGTTGCGGTTAAAGGAGAAACAAAAATAGTTTACAACTATTTATTTTCCTGGTTTGTTTCTCCTTTAACCGCAACCCTTACCATCTTCCTATACATCAATTTTTACGTTCAACTATATATACATATATAAAAAATATATATAGTTGGGCGGTAACAAATTTCACTACGTTAGCCGTTACCTTTGGTGCACCTATTTCAACAGCTATCCACTCATTTTTTAACATTTAATATAAATTAATAAATTCTGGATTTCTTTTTAGGAGCTAGATAATATGAACGTGAAGAAACTTCCAATTAGAATATAAATTATTCTAAATTTTTTTCCTGTACAACGTTTCGGGATATCCCATATTCATGTACTATTTCATCTGTGTTATGATGGAATACGATTTCTTGTAGTTTTATCTTGTGTACTGCTTCTAACTTTTTTCATATGGTTTTCTGCAAATTCCAAATTTTGTTTTATTTATGATTTTTTTTTAAGGAAGTTAATAGTATTAATATCTGGTTCTAAATTTTTCATACAAACATTGTATAGAAACAAAATATAGAATAGTTTATATTCTGAATGGCAGCTTCTTCCCCTCAACATTTTAAATATTAATACAATCAACTTCCTTAAAAAAAAATCCTAAATAAAACAAAATTTGGAATTCGGGGAAAACCATATGAATATGGAGAGGTTACAGCAAGAGCCGGTACTAGCTTTTCCAGATTTTAATCGGCAATTCACGATTACCACAGATGCGAGTGAGTATG
>NW_027109783.1:0-3588 GCF_000696795.3 Halyomorpha halys
ATAAAATAACATAATGATAAAATAATATATACAATATTTACACAATCGACCTGAGGATCCCTGAGCCCACTCTGTCCCCCACGTGTGAGGGGTAGAGCAGAGCTCAAGAGATCCCAGCGCATCTCTCTTGCCGCATCACTGGTAAAGGATATTAGCATAGACCCCACATCTCTTAGAATGAATAGGTGTGTAGGGCAGGGGTATTTTCGTAGTAATTTTTTTTAACGTTTTCTTTTGGCCTACATCTATAACGTTGGAAAATCCTTGTAGCCGAAAAAATATATTCTGCAGTTCACGATGTATTAGTAAAAGATCTAATACATCATTTCCAATTTACAAAAGTTCTCACATGATGAGTAAAACGCAAATCTTGTCTCGTGAGCGTACAAAGACTAAAAAGGTAGCGTTGATGACCAGGGATGTTTTACCCCTCTAAACAAAACCAAACAAACAAGACGAATAAGAACCAAATTTCGGCCTATGTGTGAAGGGGCTAAGAAGATACGCAGTAGCAACCCCCCTCTTAGACCGAATGTGCTTAGGAAGCCGTTATTTTCGTATTGTTAATATTTTTTTTTTGTATAATGATATTTATTGCGGTTCAACCTCCTTGTACACTCCAACTATGGCAAGGTTGCCATGTCACACTACAGATTGACCACTGTTAGGTTAATTTTTTATTAATTGTAAAATTATTAATTAATTTTCTTATTAATTTATAACTGGCATTTGAAAAATGAATTTCTCACTAAAAAATAGATATATAAATAAACCTGCAATCGTCACGTGTTGTCCAAAAATAATTACCTACAGAATTATAAGTTTACCTGAAGTCTCTAAGTAATATTTCTAGGGGTGCCTACTCTAAGTTGCAAATTTGTTGAAATAGATTATGTGTTTTACAAACTTCGAAGTCCATACGACTCTTTCACCAAAAAAATTGTTTTTAGATTGTATTGAAGAGTTTATCTACGGGGAGCGGTGAAAGTCAGTCAGAATTTCAAAAAAAAAATTACAGTATATAAAATAGATGTTAAGTATATGTTAACCAATTTCTAATTGATCTTCTTTTCACAAATTCAAAAAATTTATTCACTATTTCTAATATTTCATGTTGCTTCTTTCCTAGCTTTTTGTGTTTTTGTATAACCTTTCCTACTTACCAGTTTTTTTTTTATGACATTAAAATTATATAGGCCTCAAGTGCATCAGATTCAGCATACTTGATAAAAAAATGTATTTCTTGTTATATCTTTGTTTTGTATTATTTAATATTAAACAGATTAATACATATATTTCTATATTATTTGATAGAAAACGATATCGAAAACCATACATAAAGACACGTAAAAATAATTTCCCTAAGAGCTAAGAGCTAGGGGATGAAATTTAGGGATTTTCCCTCAGATCCAATGGTCGATTTCTCAGCACCCTCTGTTTGCTGTCTTTCCATTGGAGCTTTCTTTAGCCAGTCCCCGTCTTTCAGCTATAGGAAAAACAAACAGTAGATTTTTGTATTTCCTTTCATCTACATTTCTTCCATTGGATGTATTTCGGAGATTCTTTTTTCATTTCTACAGACCCCTGATGGAGCGAAGTCAATATAATATATATAAACCTGTTATAAATTTAGTATATACTATAGTATTTTAATGTAGAATCTATTTCGAGGGCTAGTTATGTTAGTCATAAGGCGATGCGTTACTATTTCCAAGGACCCAGGTTCGAATCCGCCTGTGCTAGATAATTACTTATTCTGTTACTGTAGCCATGAGTCAAACCTGTAAGTTTGGGAGCATTCCTGGGGTATACTGAGTCTCTAAAGAGTGCGGACTCATTTTATTTCGGAAAATACGGCAATTGAGCATGATCTTGAAAATATCACCTCCTTGTATATCAGTTGTACAGGAAAAAAACAGTACTTCTTTACAAAGCACTAAACCTCTGACCCTCTATGGGTTGTAAAAGTTCACATTTATGGTTGTTTAAACGAAGTGTGTAAATATAACGAATAGATACAATAAACCCGCAGTTAACCGACCACACTTGAACTTGGATCTTGATCGGTTAATCCGAGTGTTTCTCAATTTTTTAAAAATTAATATAAACTCCAAACGTTTCCTTTTATTTATTTATTGCAATATACAACTGTACAAAAAAAAATACAATAAGTAAATATGTGGAATGTTTTGTAGTAAATATGTTAACATTTGAAAATCATGGGAAGGAACCACCTAATGCTTCAAACATTAATTTAAATTAGAAGGTCCTGTGGTCATCTTCATATCGGATGCCTCGGAGAATTATTTGGGATTGTTAAGGATGAAAGATTAAGAACTAATGGGTAAGGATGAGCAAGGAGTTTGAAATGAAAAGACGTATATCTATTTCGGGCAAAGTGATATTAAGGTCTTTGTAGATGAGTTTATTTGTGACATGATAAGGAGCATCAAGGATTTTGGATTGTAAGGATTGGATACGGGATGAATTTGATGATTTGGTAGAGCCCCAGAGCTCTATTATGTATGTCCAAATTGGTCTGATTATCGTAGTTTATAATAAAAGCTTGTGGTGAATGGGAAGTTTAGAACGTTTGTCAAGTGAATGTAGCAATCGAAATCAACGAGCAGTTTCTTGTCGTTAAAGTCTTGTATGGTTCTTAAATATAAAACACCAATGTTTCTGAGTTATCCTTCGCCTTTAGAGTTCTCTAGAATATTTATCATTGCTACAATTAATAATAAATAATACTAAGTGGTTCCCTTTTTATTTGAAGAATATGTTTTAAAAATAGGTGTATACCTATTCGCAACTAGTTTAGCCTTCTGCGGACAATAACATATAATATAGTCCCTGAGAATAAAGTGCCTCTCCATCTTCACTGACAGAAGACCAAGGGTACTGGCCAAGGATAGGTGAGCGGTGAAGAATGAGAGTGAGCCCTGTGAAGAAGAAATAGACATGTTTCTCACATTAGAGGCTCATGACACGACCCTCCATAGCGGGTAGGGTTCCTGTTAAAGATGCACTTTATCACCTACAGCCTATAATTTAGTCGGGGTTTTAAGATTTAAAAACCGCTTCAACTGCTACCATTACTAGGTCGGCTAAATCTCTCGCTTCTTTCTTTTTTTTTTAGGTTAATTGCCGTGTTGGTGAATTACTTTTAACGAGCCACAGACAACTAACGAAACTGCAAGAAATGCAATTTTCCCTTTACGCTAATTACTTCGAGCGAATGCCATGGAAATTAGAGTTGTTTCCTCAGGTAGCTAAAATTCAATTCTCTATTTTCAGATGGCAGTGAAAGGCTTTTGTATCAACTAATAATTGTTTATTTTTATTTATAAATTGAGTAATATCAGGTATTTTTATTTCACTAGCAAAGCACTAAAATTATTTTTACACAATGGGTAAAATAAGTCCGAAATAATAATTATTAAACAGAATGGTGCCAAAACTGGAGGATTAAAATAAATTCCAATAAATCCCACCAAATCACATTTACCCTTCGTCGTAAACCTTCGTCTTGCCCTACAGTAGCTTTTAGTAACACCCCACTTATTCCTGTTGAACAGATCCGTTACT
>NW_027109784.1:0-1037 GCF_000696795.3 Halyomorpha halys
TATTAAAAAATGTTTGTGTTGTAAGCAGAAAAATTAGTAATAAATGTTAATTAAATTATATTGAAAATGTAAATTAATGTTTTAAGAAAAATTATGTTATATGATAAGGTGATAACAGAGTCCTAACCTGTTGAAGGTAGGTTCTGTTTAAAGTTTGCAAATGTAAATGATAGAAATAAAAGTGGTTAGTACAAATTTTAAATTTAGGAAAGAATTATACAGAAGAAATTATGTAAGTAGGAATCTATTTTTAAAAAAACATGTTATTATGATATTATTTTAATGATTAATTTATTTAAAAATGGGACAAAGGCAATTAGCCGGCATTTTTAAGTATTTAAAAAAAAAAAGTAAAGGTAGGACCAAAGAAATCAGTATGTAAGTGAAGGAAATAATGAAATTGTTATAAAAATAATTAAAAGGAGCTGTTTGTAGGTATCCTTGAAAATTACCTAAGTGGTCGAAACGTTGGAAGGTTTTGAAAAGAATAAAGTTGAGAAAAAGGATCAAATATTGTTTTTAAATAAAAAAAATAGTTTTTCAAGTAGAAATCAGTTGATAAATTTAAAGTCTTTTAGGATTAAATCGCAGATCTTTTTAAAAAATGGGGGATAGATTTATATTACTACCGAGAGAATATCACCGAGGAATAAAAAAATGCGTTTTTCATGACATGAGTACAAATACAATTATTGACAAAGTCGTTCTTGAATGGTTTAGGTTAATGATTTTGTACGACCTCAGAAAATCCCTGTTGCTAAACTAAAGACACCGGCATAGCATGTTCATCAAGTTTACCTCTCATTTTATAAAAATGTTAATGTATCAAGCTAAAAAATTATAGTGTAATATTAACATCAAATCATCAAAATTAATAATCTTGTTTTGGTAATTTTCAAATAAGCAAATATCCCCTTCTCACCGGAAACTCTTTGCCAACGGGTAGGGTTTATTTAGAAGTAAATGGCTACATTAGCAGTATTTTTGCAAATTACTATTGGTTTTCGAGTTAATGTTATAGTTAAATATTATTATAT
>NW_027109784.1:2872-3870 GCF_000696795.3 Halyomorpha halys
AAAAAAAAAAAAAATTTCATTCGGAACTCTATATCTCAAAAAGTAGGAACAACACAAGAAAACCTAAGAGAAAGTCATTTAAAGAAGAGAAAATTTGCTAAAATATGAACCCTAATAGAGTTATTTACGTTAAATAGTTTTCGAGATATAGCTTTTTAAAAAGCAAAATTTCTTTAAAATGTTGTATGGGACGTACTGAAAGATCAGTAGCTAGAGAATTTATTTTGAAAAATCTATATCTTAAGAACTATTTGACGTACAGATGTCTATTAGCACTCAAATTAAAGCTGGTTTAATGAGCTATAAAGTATTTTATGATGTTTATCCTCGTAGGAATAATACTTTACATGAACTTTGCTAAAATAAATGGATTTATAATTGTTCGGACAAATTTTCATTTGCCAAATTTATATTCATAAGTGGATATCATAAAAACTACTACACCTACAAAGATAAGTGTCATAAACTACTTTATAGTAAGTTAAATTTCCTTTATTTTGAGTGTTGGCAGACATATGTGCGTCTTATGGATCTAGAGATATGTTTTCTCAAAAATCCAACATCTTATACGAACAACTATAAATTAACATTTTGTGAGTTTATTTACATTTTAGTCCATTATGAACATTATAGTCCATTAAACTAGCTTTAATTTGAGTGCTAATAGACATCTGTACATCTAATAGTTCCTGAGATATAGATTTCTCAAAATAAATTAGCTAACTACTAATCTTTCAGAAGATTTTAAAGAAATTTTGCTTTTTAAAAAGCTATATCTCGAGAAATATTGGACGTAAATAGTTTTTTTAGGGTTAATATTTTAGCAAATTTACTCTTCTTTAAATAATGTTCTCTTAGATTTTCTTGTGTTGTTGGTAGTTTTTAAGAAAAACTATCCGAATATCCGAATGAAAAATTGATGTTTTTTTAAGGTTTTGAAACAGCCGCCATTTTTTATTCCCCCTACCTATACTTGGCAGACTCATCAATTTTGACTA
>NW_027109785.1:0-2472 GCF_000696795.3 Halyomorpha halys
AACGGAATTTTTTGTTATTGATTAAAAAAGATCTATCTTTAATAAACAGGCTTTAAGTGGTGCTTGCTTCACTCTCGCAACAAATACTGACGTTATCATACGACCTGGGAGTGCTACTATACTGTCACGGTATATGTATATATATATTTGTAAATGCCTTTTTCTTTGCTCCAGGACGTAAGAAAAAAAAAAAAAAACTGTCACGGCATATAATAATACCCATAGGTAGAAGAAAGCAGCACACTTCAACTGACATCATTGTACCTAAGTATTCATTATTTTCAATAGAGGATACGAAAAAAAAAAAAACTGCCACGACAGTAAATGTTACCATGATGCTAACTTTTTTAAATATTATCCTGCAACAGTTCGCTGTTAAATTTCTGTCACGACTGAAATATTATACTTTCATGACGGTAACTTGTAATGTCAGCTGTCACGCTATATCTACTGCGACAGTACAAGGTTCATGGCATGAATGAAATGTGTCCTTGTAATGTACAAGATGTAGCCTTTGACCCGTCTATCCATTTCTAGGTTCTATCAACAAAACATTAATGAAGTATTGAGTGTACTGAGTAGACAAGGGGAGTACTCTCGGAAAAAGACCTGCAAATTAGGTTACTTAAAAATCGATTTTGTGTTAATTTTATAGCGGATTTACCTGTTAGAACGCATCAAATAACTCTCAAATGTCAGAAAAGTTAAATAACATAACAGTTCTAACGATAAGTCCTTAACAATATGTGTTGCAGGATCTTACCGCGAACCACTACTAAGGCTCTCGTGGACCACCGGTTGAACTAATGCTTTTTATCTGTTCAAGATTGAACATCAATTTCTGTTGAACAGTTCGGCTCAAAATTAATAATAGTGTTGAGATGGTTCTGTAAAATCTGATTCCCATTGATCATGTGAGGAGCCTCATAACAGAAGGCCTAGACAATGCATGCTTACCTTAGGTAGCTTAGCTAGGAGGTGAACAGGCAGGATGAATCTTACAGTACAAGAGTCGGGAAGAAAAAAAGGCATTCATCTCACCCTAATTTTTTATTACTGTAATGAAAACTATGTATGATTACTAGTCAAAATTGATGAGTCTGCCAAGTATAGATAGGGGGAATAAAAAATGGCGGCTGTTTCAAAACCTTAAAAAAACATTATTTTTTCATTCGGAGCTTTATATCTTAAAAACTACCAACAACACTAGAAAATCTAACAGAACATTATTTAAAGAAAGTACATTTGCTGAAATATTAGCCCTAAAAGAACTATTTACGTCCAATAGTTCTCGAGATATAGCTTCTTAAAAAGCAAAATTTATTAAAAATCGACTGAAAGATTATTAGTTAGTTAATTTATTTTGAGAAATCTATATCTCAGGAACCATTTAACGTACAGATGTTTTTAAGCTCTCAGATTAAAGCTAGTTTAATGAGCTATAAATTAGCTTACGATGTTTATCTTCCTAGGAGTAATAGTTTACATGAAATTTATGTCATTAATAAAAAACATCTGTACGTCAAATGGTTTTTGTGATATAAGTTTTTCAAAATAAATTCATTAACTACTGATCTTCCAGTACGTCTCATACAATATTTTTATGAAATGTTATTTTTTAAAAAGCTATATCCCAAAAACTATTTAACGTAAATAATTCTATTAGGGCTCATATTTTAGCAAATTTACTCTTCTTTAAATGACTTTCTCTTAGGTTTTCTTGCATTGTTCCTACTTTTAAAGATATAGAGCTCAGAATGAAAAATTAGTTTATTTTATCGTTTTGAAACAGCCGCCAATTTTTATTCCCTCTACCTATACTTGACAGACTCATCAATTTTGACTATTAATTATACATTGTTTTCATTTAAGTAAACAAAAATTGGGGTGAGATAACTGCCTTTTTTCTCCTCTTGGGCTCTGGTACTATTACGGGTGCCAGCCGTAAGTCCTCTAAGGAAGGTAACTTCTTCTACAGAGTACTATTCCTATAGGCACAAAGGAGGAATGTAAGTCCGGACTGTCTATTCCTTCCGGCTATTCCTTTAGATATGAAGGGGTATGTAAGCTTGGACTGGGTACCAGCCGCCGGGGTTCACATCAGGATATAAAATGTAGGAGGGAGGAGAAATCCAGAGAAGGCAAAAATAAAAAAGACAATATACGTTTGCAAAAATATAGTACTAGAATTTTTGCTTTTTTTATTATATATTTTTAAAAATAATCAAAAGTCATTTCCGACAATTTTTAAATTTGAATATCTCAAAAACAACTTTGCGGAACGTAAAAGAAGGGAAAAGGATTTGGACTTTCCTATAGTATTTTTTTTCTATTATATGTATATATATATATATTTTCAATATATTGATAAGCTCAATGTACCCTTATTTCTTTTGTATATTGTCTTTTCTTCATTGAGTTATATTCAATGTATCGATTCTTTTAATTTATATTTCTTTTGTGTATACTATC
>NW_027109785.1:2522-7525 GCF_000696795.3 Halyomorpha halys
GTATATTGTCTTTTCTTCATTGAGTTATATTCAATGTATCGATTCTTTTAATTTATATTTCTTTTGTGTATACTATCCATGTATATATATAATTTATTCACCCTCTTATGTATATTATTATGTAATGTTTACCTATTTTTAATATTTTCTTTAGTATTCTAATATTTTTTACTTTAAAATTATTTTCAAATGTAACGTACATCCTCATCAGGTTCTGTTATAAATGATGTTTGTAAGTGGAAAAAGAGAAGATTATTTGTGTAAAAATGTTTTAAATTTAAGATTTAAAAAATTATATATGACATGGACAATTAGCCTGCAGAAAGGAGTTTTAAGAACATGACATCAATATTTAAGGTTGCCTCCTTGAAAATGGCCTAAGGGCCGAAACGTTGGAGAGTTTTTGAAAATAAAAGTTGAGAGCATATTAGATCAAAATTGTGTGTTAATAATGAAATAAACCACTCTCAAACAATCATTATAATGAACCATTAATTTAATATTTTCTTTAGTTTCCTAATATTGTTTACCTTAAAATTATTTTAAAATGAACGTATTTTAACTGTCAATCACTATAACGTCCTGTCAACAGTTCAGTTCCGCACGGACTTGCATCTTGTTCACTATCTTCCTTTATTCTTATCCCATTTTTTTCAATTTTTAGTTCGTAAGGTATTTTATGTTTTTTCTTTTTTTATCCGTTTTCATTAATTGTCTAAAACCTTTTAGTTAGTATTCTTATTTAATTTTCGAACTACCCACTGTGCCTGAGTTCATCCAACGCAGGCACATTAAGTTTTTCGATTCTACAGCACTTAACAAATCCACTGTTCAGGACCCTTACACCAGCACCCCCTCCGGTACGTTGGCAACGAACCTGATAAAAATTCGGAAACGACGTGCCAGCACACGAATTTAGGGAATAAGTTTTTTTTTTAGGTTTAGTAAATTTCAAAGCTAATATGTGCCCCAGCACAATATAAAATTCGAAGAACGCCCACTACAACAAAAATACAAGACAAAAACTCCTTAAAATGTAGGCCACTACAGAAGAAGGAAACAGTGCAGGACCATAATATATATTCATGCTAAAAACCATAAATGAAATTCAGAAATAGAGGTTATGAAAAAAATGTTTACGTTTCACTGTACATCTTTTTAATTCGTTATCTACTTTGTTCATTAATGTTTACATCATTTAAATGTTGTATCTTTTTTAGCCCTGATGAAGCAATGTGGGGCGAAACGTTAGCTCAATATAAATAGTTTAATCAATATCTGGGTTTTTCTTTGACCGTGCCCGGACCACCTACCTTCCTTCCAAAGTTAAAATAAAATTAAGAAAATATATATTAAAATGCAAATATCATTAAAGAGAGAATTTTCAGTTATTTTTCAAGCCCGGTGTGGGAATAAACCCGGAGCTAAAGAACACTGGCCGATTCCCCTCAGTGGAATTAAAAAGCCACATCCTTTGTGATCCGCCTGCCATGTGCTGGCTGAATGCAGGGCCGCGCATTGTGCTAGTCCCAGTGGCGTTTGTGCCTTTGTGCTTTGTGCCAATGAGTTAGTTTTGAGGGCACGATTGTTTCTTGGCCGTTCATTCAGCCAACTGTAGTCGCTCGGCTGAGTGGAATAAAAGCCTTCTGAGGTGTCCCAGCACAAGTTAGTTCTCTATAAGTCTATAATACTAGTTCATAACTCTAAAGTAGGGAAGATACGAATATGTAACATTATTAATGAGCATAAAACTTTAGATAATTATTAATTTATGATTCATCACCGTGAATATCTTAGTAAAAAAAAAATCATGTATATAAAATATATTCCTGTAATACATTAAATGTTGTTGAAAAATACCAATATTTAGGTGTTACTGGGGATAATGCTTTTTCTTGGGAACACCACACAGTCAATATCTAAAAAGACATTAAGAGTATGCTCATAAAAAATGTATGTAGGAGTAGAAATAATGTAAAATAATGATGTACAAAGCATAATTTGAATCAATATTAAAAAATGGAATCGAATGCTATGACGCCAGTGCTGATAGTCACTTATCAAAACTTGCAAATCTAACAGCGTCGAACGCACAGCAGTAATAAAGCAGAAAATCTCAAAATTGTTGCCGCTTTACCACCTAAACTATTTTAATTATACAAGATTATCTTAAAATTTATGAATATAAATTTATATATAAACGAAAATAGATATTTAAAACATGCTAGAAAAACAAAACTAAAGTTATCGAACCAAAGAAGAACCATATCTGTTCAATCGCTTATCAGAGGAATTATAATATATAAATATATCGATCACACACAAAAAAAAGAAATATTTGACTAGGTATTTATTTACTTCTATGATTACCCATGTCGAACAGATCCGCTACCTTGCATTACATCTGGACAAACAATTAACCTGGAATCCTCACCTTTGGTGTGATTTATTTTAATCCTCCAGTTAAGATTGATTTTGATGTCAGCTGTAAAAACTGTGGACGGGATAGGACCAAGGACACTACACTGAGGTACACCAGCAGATTGGGAAAGGAGGATGAATAAGTGAGATTATTTACTTTAAATACTCTGTCAGAGAGTTAATAATGGATGATAAGGAAGTCAGTACGGAGTAGGAATTTACAGATCTTATAAAGCAGTCCTGGGTGCCTTACTGGATCAAAAGTCTGTTCTCAATTGAGAAACACTCTGGATCTAAACAACAAATTTAAATAGCAAAATAGTCCCTATTTCTGTGTGTATATGTACCGCTTGGTCTTATCCAAATTGAAATATTCTTTGCTATTATCATTGTAAGCGAAATTTTCGTTAGCTTCATCAGAAAAAAATAAATGATTTTTAAAACAATAGCTGGCGGAATGCTGACTGACTATTCCGAAAAAGTCGTTCGACATAGACTCAGCAAGATATTTCCATCTACTTCATTTTATATATTTTTTTTTAAATATTTAGAATGTTTTAAATAATTAGTCTGTAAAAATAATATTTGAGATAATTTATATTTTATAAAAAATGTCAAATATTGAAAAAAAATCATTCATCTGGTAAAACCAGCCTGAAGATTTAAATAAAACTAATTTTTTTTAGTACTTATTTATTGCAATTTACATAAAAACACATTAAGTAAATTTGATGTCAGATGAAAATGCAGAAAAAACTAACCATTGGTAGGTTAGTTATATATTATATATACACTCTGAAAAGAAAAAATTTAAATTTTATAAAAAATGTCAAATATTAAAAAAAAAAATCATTCGTCTAGTAAACCAGCCTAAAGATTTAAAGAAAAAAAACTTTTTGATTCGATTCTGAATTTTTTTTTTTTATTAACAATGGCTGTATAAATGAATAGGTTATAATAAAATATTTTCCCATATATTTATTTCAGGGAGCACGATATCCATGGGGTAAAGCGCGTGGCTATTAACTCCAAGGACCCGAGTTCGAATCCGGCTAGACAGAAAATTGGTTTCAGGTACACTGTAGCCATGAGTAACTCCAGTGGATCCACCGAGCCTCTTAAATGTGGTACTCTTGATTGGGTAAAAATCTGGCGGTAGAGCATGATTCTAACCAAATTACCTCCTTGCACAACCATTGGTCTAGCAACAGAACTTCTTTATAAAGTACTGAACCCCTGACCCTTCATGGGTTGTAGCAGTACAGATTTTAATTATAATATTTATTTCGCTTTTGATCGAGTCTGGCACCTAGAACTGCTATACAAGATCCGTAAATTCCTATCCCCCACATACTTCCTCATTATCCGTTCTTATCTCTCCGACAGATTATTTCAAGTAAATCACAACAGCGCTTATTCATCCCTATTCCGTCAAGTCTTCTGGTGTACCTCAGGGTAGTATCCTTGGTCCTATCCTTTATACAGTTTTCACAGCTGACATCCCAACCCATCCTAACACTATCCTCACCACCTATGCCGATGATACATGTCTATTCTTAGTGAACAATGATCCTTAAATTGTATCCCAAACCCTCTAATCACACATCATCACCCTTAAAGTATGGTGCCAAAATTGGAGGATTAAAATTAATTCCAATAAATCCGACTAAATCACACTTATCCTTCGTTGTAAACCAATGACCTCTTGCCCTACAGTATCCTTTAATAATACCCCACTTATTCCTGTCGAACAGATCCGTTACTTAGGACAACATCTCGACAAACTACTGACATGGACTCCTAATACAAGACTGAAAAGAAAGGGAACTGCTCGTCGATTTCAACTATTACAACATTTACTAGACCTACGGTCTAAATTGCCAATCCATTACGAAAGACTGATCAACATGACTATTATAAGGAAGGCCTATCAGGATATACGGAGTTGAGCCTTGGGGCTCCACTAAACCATCAAATTCCTCCCGAATCCAATCCTTACAGCCCAAAATCCTTCGTAAAATCCGTAATGCTACTTACTTTGTCACAAATCAAGTCGTCCATCATGACCTCAATGTCCCATATGTAGCCGATTTGCCCGGAACCAGATACCATTCCTTCCATGGAAAACTGGAAAACCCAACCACCCAAATCCACTTGTATCTATCCTTGCTTTATCTTCTCTATCAATGGGTAGATTCTCCACATGTTTGTATTATGTCACTATGTCACATATAGCCAATTTACTTGTTGTATATGTTATACAGTTGTAAATAACAACAAATAAATTATTAAAAAAAAATTTCAATTTTACAGGAAGTAATTATTAACCGAACGCGATGCTTGTGAAGTCATATGCTTCATATGGGATATCTAGTGGAAAAGTGAAGTAACTCACAAAAGATCTAACTGGGTCGAAGTGAGGAAGGGAATCCCGACACTCTGTGTAATAATAATAATAATAATAATAATATTAACCGAACGAGGTCTTGTAACAACTTGACTGTTTAGCATTTCATATATATATTTGTTATGTTGTTGGTTTTTCTTAAATTTGGCAAAAATTTATGTGTATTTTGTCAGTC
>NW_027109785.1:8495-13394 GCF_000696795.3 Halyomorpha halys
AAGAAAAGATTGAATTCTTATGATGAGTGGATGTTCGGGGTACATGTTTCTCAAACTTTTTAGAAAGCTCAACGAATCTGAGAAATTTAAACAGTTCCTGAGATACAGATTTTCAAAACTCAAACTAACTTATCCAGAGAGAGAGAAATACTATATTCATCTATGCTGCCCAAATACATCAGGTTACTTTATCACACAGCATACTAATCAATCCGTAATCGGACATATATAAATTACATATAACTACATGGTATAATAAAATAGAAATAAAACATTTTTTTCCCTACATTTTCCTTTTACAATCAAAATTTATTAATAGAAAATGATAATTTTGTGAATTTATTTCGGCAAATACCACAATTACTATTAGAGGTATTGATGTCCATTAGAAATAGTTTCTAAATTGTCGAAATTTCTCGTTATTTGGAAAACTAATGTTGGCTTTTGAAAAATTGTATCTCGGTAACTGTTGAACGTAAACGGCTCTATGAGAAATGAGCGAAAAGGCTTTTAAGTTTTTCGACTACCATTTTGTTATTTCTACTTATTTTTTAAAGCGCTTTAAGGTTTATGAAAAGTAATTAGGCAAAATAATCGGACGGTTAAAGAATGAGTTAACCGGAGAATTTAGACTGTGATACAATGCTGAATTGAGGAAACTTATTACTTGTTTTTAAACCCAATGGCATAATCGTTTTCAGGAGGAAATTCTGTAAATAAAAACCGCAGGAGCTTTTGATGGATCATAATAAAAAAAAATTCTATTCTACCATCTCCCCAGCCTGGGATCAAATCAAGCTGTGATAGATGATTATTTATTACGTGAGATCAGCCGTCAGTCAACCCTGTTGGTTTGGGAACCCCGTACCCTTTGTTTGTACCTTTTTTTATTTATTGCAATTTACAACTGTATTTACAAAAAAATAACACATTACGTAAATTTGCTGTACATAAAAATGAAGTGTTACAGGCATGTAGAGAATCTACATGCTACCCAGTGGTAGCACTATAATCATATTTTTTTATCCTTAATTGGGAAAATAACTGGCGGTCAAGTGTAATCTTCTTATGTTCAAGAAACATTACTTCCCTAAAAAGTACTCAGAGCCTCATGGGTGAAACATATTTTTAAAGCGAAAGTTTAAAAAGGTGGAATCAAAAGAAAGAAAATCTAACGCCGTTTTAGAATTACAGGTAAGCGAGAACTAAATACATTATTTTCCATTTTTGACCGAATGATATCAAAGCCGAGTTAACAAATTAATTTACCGCAGTTTTTGAGTTACATTTTTCTATAGCATCACATAAAAGGGCGTACCCAGGATCAAAAGTAGGGGAGTAAAAGCCACGGTCTTTCAGGTTGTAAAATTTCAGCACGAAAAAGGTAAATAAAACCAAAATTTAAAAGAAAATTAGTAGCGATTAATAAGTTATTACAATTTTTTCCTTGAAAAAAAAAATCTTGCTAAATTAATAATTTCTGTTCACTCCACTTTAATGGTTCAGTTAACTTTTAACATTCTACAGATCAATGATTGCTTCAAGATATAATTTATTTTAATTAAAATTTAACATGAAAAAAAAGGAATGAGCAAATTATATGAGTCGTTCTTGGAAATATCTTACGATTTCATGAATCGTTGATCCTCATGACGTTAAATCACTTAAAGAGAATTGTTAATTAACAACTCAATGAACGAAAATGAGCTATTAAGAAATTAGCTTCTGGAAGATCATTGCCTTGATTCATTGTCCCAGTAAACTCTCAGAGTTATTTAATCTTATTAAGAGGTCTTTGACTTTGGATCGTCATCAAGAGAGACGTTAGAAATGCCTTACTGATAATGATTTGTAGAATTATTTTATAAACAAGACTTTAATTATAAACAATATTATTTTTCAACAAAGGTTTTTTTAGTCTATGGATTCCCGCAAAAAAAAAAAAATATGTATACATAAAAGAAACATAATTCCGACAATAAAAAATACTCAAACAATTATTAATACAACCATATTTTTTAAAAATAAGTAAAAATTATAAATGTTTTAGATAATACAATCGTGGTACTCAAATTATTGCTTTAAATTATAAGAACCTCCAGGCCATCTTCTTTTCAGAAGCCTCGGAGGATTATCAGGAATTTTTAAAATTGAGAGATTAAGAAATGGATTTGGATGGGTAAGGATTTTGGAAGGAAAAGAGGTATATTTATTTCAGGCCTAATCTTCTACGGCCTTTATGGATGAGTTTATTTGGGGGGCTCCACCACGATTGAACCCCAATTAATAAATATATATTAATAATTATTGGTAGCAGTGGCATGCGTAATCCTAACCCACTACCTCACTGCTACCGAACGCCCTATGCCAGAAATGGTGAGGAAGAGGGAATAAAAAAAAAAAAAGTTTGTTTAGGGAGCATTACGGATTTTGGATTGTATGGATTGGATACGGGAGGAATTTGATAGTGGTGAAGCCTAAAAACACAATTCCGTATGTACCCATTGTTCTGATTATAGTGTATAAGAGGTTATTGTAGTAAATGGGAAGTTTAGAGCATTTGTAGGTGTTCTAATAATCGGAATCTACGAGCAACTCCTTGTCGATTCAGTCTAGTATGTGAATTAAAAATAAGAATCCACTTGTCAAGATGGAGTCCTAAGTAAAGAATCTGTTCAACAGGCGTTAACGTGATGTTTAAAAAAGACAATGTACATCAGGAGTACTAACTATAATAATGAATTATTAATACAACTATAATAATGATTCACTACAGGGGGCGACCGTAGCAGCTTGGTAACGTGTCTGTCTGCCAACCCAAAGGTTGCGAGTTCGAGTCCCCGGCCCTATCCGGGATTTTTTCAAGCATAAAATATATTAGAAAATGGATGGCACTCATGAAAATAGGCGTGGGAGTGACGGACCACCCACCCTATGAGAACTACGTCAAGAAACGCGTGATGTATTATATAAGTAAATCGCGCGAGGCCTTGGACCTTCAGGGTTTGTCGCGCCAATAAAAAAAAAAAAAAAATACAATGATGATTTAATAATAAACTATAATCATGATCATCTGAAACAAAGGCAATTTTCTCCTCAAAAGAAAGAGTATTTGTCCCCTCTATAAATCTGAAACTACACAGTTTAGAAAATAAATTTATATGATTTATAGGAGATTTAATATTGCAATTTTAATTTGTTTAATTTTAAATTGGAACTTCATGCCGTTTCCAATTTCACCACTTTTTCAATTTTGCTCTAATTAACTGATTTAAGTATCCTTTTTTTGTTTTAAATAGATCTTTCAAAACTAGGCCATCGCTAAAAAGGGATTTTAATGAGGCGGATCGGCTGGACAGCATTGCCCTTTAATATTTTTTGTGTCATGATCTCCTCTTGTGAGATTGTGGCATGTCGTTAATCGACCAACATACTCGCTAAAAGTGTCTTTTTCAAAGTTAAGATAAGTAAGCCAAGCAACAACGAAAAAAGATAGTCATAGGAAAAAAGAAACAACATGTAACAAGTGTCCCAAGGTAATCACGGCGCTGTGCTAGCTAGCTTTAGAATGAGATTTGACCCATATTTAATTAGTGCACTATTTATTTTTGGACTTTAAAACACAAGGCCCAACTAGATTAGTGATTTCCCCACTGAAATTTTTAAACTCCATTTAGACCGTCTCGATCCGCCGACTTACCTCTGTCAGAATTTTAAAACCTCTCACAAAGAATTTAAGAATCAAAATTAAGATTATTCACTTCCCTATGAAATTATGCTTCTTTTGACACCTAATTCGTCAAAATCCATGACTCCTGAGACACGGAAAAGAGGTCGTTACTAAAATAATACATAACATACGATATATTAAATTTAAATAAATTGAAAATTTAGATGAGAAATAATACCTCGAAACGTTAAAAATTATATCAATTAATTATTTCGGACAAATAAAAAAACTAACTATGGGAGTCAAATTGCTATTATTTTTTATTAATCAGTAATGTTTTATAATTTACTTCAGCAGAAATTAATTTGTATCTCGCTGAAAATATGCTCAATGCCAAAGGAACTAATTTCAAGCTAAATTTAGAATTTCCAATCAAGGGAAAACGGAGGTTTAACGATTCGTTTAAAAATAATTTTAACTTTAATTATAATTTCGCAACGCTTCAAATCATGGGAGCAAATGAAAATTTGTAAAATTTTATCAACTATTTTAGCCAATGATATTTCAGTTTTTTTACTACAAAAAATAAAACTTACATCTAAACAATTCTTTTAACTCAGCACGGAAAATTTTCAATTATATATTGATAAGAAAGTGATAATACTGTAATTAAAAATTTTAAAAATTAATGGAATAGTGACAATTATTAGTAATAATGTTGTTTGCTAAAATTGTTAAAAATTAATTTATAATAAAAGCTGTTATTCGTAAGATTGTCCGAAACGTTAGACTTTTAAAGAAATAGTAAAGAATGTTTTAAGACGTAATTTGGAAACAAATTAATTTATTTAAACAATAAAAGTCAGTCTCGAGAAAGTGAAAAGATTATACGATATATGCGTTTACATGTTAAGTATGATATAATCAAATCTATATCTAGGCATAGGGCTCATGTACTAATATAATATACTGTTGCAAATTGTTTTTTGGTATAGAGATATAAGAGTCCTATGCGACTGATCTGCAAACTATATTTTAACTGTTAAATGTTTTCTCAGTAGTATGTTATTTTATTATTTTTTAGATTAAACAATAAAAGCTAAATAAAAATGTATATCGAGATGAATGAAGTACTGTAATATTACAATTCCCAACCACTCGAGTTCCAACCAATATCCTCCGATATACAAAGAGGAAGAAGAAAGACAAAGGGAGAGAGGGAGAGAGAG
>NW_027109785.1:13949-15696 GCF_000696795.3 Halyomorpha halys
AGAGAGAGAGAGAGAGAGAGAGAGAGAGAGAGAGAGAGAGAGAGAGAGAGAGAGAGAGATCCTTGAAGCTACCGACTGAATGACTGCCTACGGTGCCCCATAATGTTTTGAAAGGTTAGAATGTGACGCGGGGGAATTCCCTACCAATGGCGAATCGGGAATGGCTTTGTCGAAAAAAATAATGCCCCATTTTTTTTCTATTTATTTATTTCTTTTTTTTTTTTTTTTTTTTTGAGAAGAATAATGTCAAGGACTGGGAGAGAACCGGACCGGGCTCAACAGTTGGGGAGTGGATCCCTTCGGGCTCTTCTCAGTCAGTTTACTCCTCGTTAAAACTTTAGTCTTCAACGATGAGTTATTCAATTATAAATTGTATAATTAGACAATTATAAGAACCAGGAAACCGTAATGGACGGAAGTATAGAGGACCGGAAGAGAACCTTACTCTTCATTTTTTTTTCCTGTATTATTGTATTGTTAAAAATAGAAGAAGATGGTCTGGAACACGATCAAGAAAAACAAAACTAGATTTCAACTATTTATTGATGCAACGTTTCGACCCACAATGCAGCTTTCATGAGTAAAAACTCAAAAAGTCCTGAAATAATAACCTAAATCCTGAAATAATCAATTTTATTGTTTTGTTTTTTATAATATAAATACATAGAATTATCTTAGCGTGTTTGAGCCAAACTAAACTCATTAATTATTCCTCTCTACATTCATACAATCATATGTAAGTTAAACGTTTGTTAGCCCAAAAACTGTGAAAAATGAAAGGGAAAGAGAAATGACCTACTCGGTTGTATCTCAAAGACTGACTTTTATTTTATTTTTTCCCGATCCCTCTAAAAACAGAAAAAAACGTCAAATTCATAGGTTGCATTACGTTTGGTTACATAACACAGATTGGATATTATCTTTTTCTACCATTGACTTGAAGGTGTACAGTGAAATACTTATCTGATGTTTTGGTATGTCCGTTCAATTAGAATTCTACTAGAAATATTTGGAGGTGAGAGGCCTCCTCTTGTTGATAGAAAAGAGAAGAGAAAAATAAAATAGTTAATATTTATAGACAAAAGATAATAAAAGACAATCAGAAGTCGGGGTATTTGTAGGGGAGGGGAAGGGGTGCAAAAGAAGAAAGAAGTCATAGGGTAATGTTTATCGGGTTTTGGGGACCTTTCCTGCCCTGCCACCTCGCAGGAAGGGGGGATGGGAAGACTGATTGAAAGATTGGATTGAAGGAAGCCTACCTGTCAAAGAGTTGGATGTGTCTCCTTGTGATGTGTTAATGTATAGTTTCTAGCTGTAGTTTGTTGTGAATGTGCGTCATGTTACGTCTTTCTAGTGACGTTCCTCTGCAGATCTTCTGTAGTGTGCTGTTCTGGTAGTGATTCCAGAGCTGTTGGGTATATGAAATATAGTAGAGGTGCACCGTGTAGTGATGGTCGTAGTATTACTTTGTAAATGAGTAGCTTGAGTTTGAGTAACAGCCCTGGTGTATAGATGTATTGACTTTTATTGAGTTCAGTTCCTCTATACATACATTTGAATTAGTTGATATGATTTGTACAACTTAATGTAACTTATATTCATGTATATTTATGTCCATTGGTGAAGTATTGTTAGTGATAGTAGTTCCTATCGATCTAGAAAGTATTTCGATAGCAGAGTCGATCTGTTATTTTGTTTTTAGTGGAATTTTTAAGTCGAGTACGTTTTCAAGATCAGTCAGAAAATT
>NW_027109785.1:15746-18394 GCF_000696795.3 Halyomorpha halys
AACGTCGGCATAAAATAAATAAATATGGTTTTGTTTATTTATGTTGTTCTTTGCTGACCGCACCCCCCGACAAACTTCTTCAAGAAATAATAAATTTTATTGTTCAGTTTTTTATAATATTAATACATGGAATTACCTTAGCGTGTTTGAGTCAAACTAAACTCATTAAATATTCTTCTCTACATTGGTGGAAATATAAATAAGTTAAACGTTTGTTAGCCCAAAAACTGTAAAAAATGAAAGGGAAAGAGAAATGACCTACTGGGTTGTATCACAAAGACTGACTTTTAATTTTTTTTTTTTCCCGATCCCTCTAAAAACAGAAAAAACATCAAATTCATGGGTTGCATTACGTTTGGTTACATAACACAGATTGGATATTATCTTTTTCTACCATTGACTTGAAGGTGTACGGTGAAATACTTATCTGATGTTTTGGTATGTCCGTTCAATTAGAATTCTACTAGAAATATTTGGAGGTGAGGGGCCTCCTCTTGTTGATAGATAAGAGAAGAGTAAAATAAAATAGTTAATATTTATATACAAAAGATAATATAAAACAACCATAAGTCGAAAAAAAAAAATAGTAGGGGGAAGGGGTGCAAGAGAAGAAAGAAGTCATCGGGTAATGTTTACAGGGTTTTGGGGTCCTTTCCTGCCCTGCCACCTCGCAGGAAGGGGGGATGGGGTGATAGACTGGAATACTGGATTGAAGGAAGCAGGTAGGCTGTCAAAGAGCTTGGTATGTTATTGTATAGTTTCTAGCTGTAGTTCGTTGTGAATGTGCGTCATGTTACGTCATTCTAGTGACGTTCCTCTGCAGATCTTCTGTAGTGTGCTGTTCTGGAATTGTTGTAGTGATTCCAGGGCTGTTGGGTATAGGAAATGTAGTAGAGGTGCACCGTGTAGTGATGGTCGTAGTATTACTTTGTAAATGAGTAGCTTGAGTGACAGCCCTGGTGTATATATGTATTGACTTTTATTGAGTTCAGTTCCTCTATACATACATTTGAATCAGTTGATATGATTTGTACAACTTAATGTAACTTATAAAACTTAAACCACTCTGAACATCATTATTAAATCAATTAATGAGCAGTTTCTTGTCGTTTCAGTCTTGTGTGTGGATTCTAAGTAAGTCTCTTGTCAAGATGGAGTCCTAAGTATCGAATCTGTTCAACCGGCGTTAGTGGTGGATTTAGAAAGGATACTGTAGGACAGAAGAGCAGAGGTTTACGACGGAGAGTAAAGGTGATCTGATGGGATTTGTCAGGATTTATTTTGATTCACCAGTTTTTACACCATTCTTCAATAGATGTTATGTATGCCTGTAGTGTTTGTGATGCATTAGTTGGGTCGTTGAATATAAATTTAAAATTAATTTCAGAACCCGATATTATTCCTTCCATAATAAACTTCCTAACCACCTAAACCCACTAGTTTCTAACCTTGGTTCCTCTTCCATTCCTGGCAATCCTCCGAGGCGCCTGAAAAGAAGATGGCCTCGTGACCTTATATTGTGAACTGTTTTTAGAGTTATACTACTGGGTAGTTTCTCTAAATGCTGTATCATATTAGTATGTCATTATTATCAAATTTACTTGTATTTTTTATACAGTTGTAAATATCAATAAATAAATAAATACAAATTTTTAAAAATTTAATTTGAGATTTAGAAATGACATTTATAAATCTCAAGCTCCAAAGGCTTCAAAGTTTATATTAAAATTGTGTAAATACATATAAATTACAAGTATGCCAAAATCATTGCTTTTTATTATTTTAAACTAGTAACCTTCAGTGTTATTAAAGAAAGTAGTAGTAAGTTTTAGTAACCTTCTAACCTTCAGGCACTTTAAAGAAATTTATCCGACTGCGTTGTTTGCAGCCATAACGACCTTCATACACTAATGACAATACAAATATTAAATAAATTTCAGGCTTGGACTAAAATAACAGAAAGCAAATTGCCAGTACAGTACTTCCATGGAATGCATCAATCAAAATTTGCAGATGACACGAAATAGTACTGACTGTACTAAGAATTAGACACACCTGACTAACCCAAAAGTACATACTGTCAGGAACATCTAAACCAACATGTAGACAGTGTAACGTACCACTAACTGTCAAACACACTGACAGACTGCAGGCATTTGATAGACATCGGATAACCATATCATTTGACAACATTACTAAATAATAGCCCTTAAATTTCGGATATGTAAGAATACATAGAACAAATTTTATTTACATTATTATTACATAAATTAATACCACTTATCAGCACGGTTCTATACAGCTTTAGAAATATTTGCATAAAACGGAAAGAGCAGACTTAAAGATAGTAAAATCGAGCAATATTTAAAAAGCGCCTGAAATTGAAATACGGCAATTATCGAATAAATTTGTTTTCCATTTTATTTTATTAATACATTTTCCTAAAATATGAACTATTGGCTATTGGCTCCAGAACCCACAGGGTTAACTCACGACTACAGTGTAACAGAAAACAATTTTCTGCCCAGCAGGATTCGAACCCGGGTCCTTGGAGTTCGTAGCATCGCGCCTTACCACGCTGTTACCGCGTAAGTCATTATATAGAATTTTTGACGTGACAACGTCTTATAAATCATTTTGCGGGATGC
>NW_027109785.1:18994-20921 GCF_000696795.3 Halyomorpha halys
GAAATTAAGAATATGGTGATAATAATAAAATTCATTGGAATTAATTAAACTACCATCGTCCGATTATGAATAGAATATTGGAAATAAAGTCTTAGAATTAAGTATAACTGTATAAACATTTTGTATAACCAAGCAAAAATAAATATCTGAATTCAATATGTGAACTGGTTTATTATTTCAAATATATAACATGAAACTGATTTTAATTTATATTTATGTAATATTAGCATAGAGTATACGTTGTCACGGAAATATGTCGCCGAGGCCTACACGGGTTTATTTATTCACAAGCCTGTCTATTAAAATTTAACAAATCAAAAATTTAAATTTTAAAAATCTAACTACATCTATATAAAATCTAACTATTCTACATATTTGGCATCTTTCTCTATAATTTCAACGTAACAATACAGTTTGCATAAGTTCTTATGCAGTTTTTGTCTCATGCGGTAATAGATTTTTTTTAACGTAATATATAATACAAAGAAGAACGCTATAAAGACAAGTTCCGTTAGTTTCTTCATTAGAAAATGTTTGCAATATTACAATTTCCACGCTCTTGATTTAACGATGCCAAAAATGTCAGGTCTATCAATCAGGCATTGCTAAATGCTTCTTGCGAAGTGGCATTTCAAATTGCAACGCGAGGACATTTCTGCTCGGAACCTTCCTCTTACAGCAGTCCTAAATTAGACGAAGAATTTATTTTGGTTAGTGAAAGTTTAAAAGGTCTAACCTCTCACCTTCTAGTCGAGAATCTGTTATCGTCTCAGGGAAGGCACTTTGACAAAATAAAGTATTAAGCGTCCATTTTGTGAAATCGGTTTGCGCAAGGCAAGGGTGCTGACGAAAGTTCACAGTTAACCTCTTAAGTCATCGATCGGTTTTTATCTCGTTCGTAAGAAACTCGTTCGCTAAAATATCGATACTAAAACTTTGCGCTGCAAATGTCAGTAAAGTATGGCTGTTGAAAAAATGAGGGCGCGAACAGCTCGACTTGATCCATTCTGTAAAATTGATTTTTTTTTTTTTTAATTATTTATATTGAAATTTATAACCACTTCTACAATAACACATTGGGTGGTACTTCAATCATTGATTTAAATTAGAAGATCCTGTGGCCGTCTTCTTTTCAGACGCTTCAGAGGATTATCAGGAATTGTTAAGGATGAGAGATTAAAAACTAATGGGTTAGGATGGAGATCCAAACTCCTTTGGAGTGAAAGGACGCATATCTATTTAGGTCCAAATCCGCTACGAATAGAATGTAGAAGTCTTTATGAAATGAAATGAAAAATGAAAAATACTTTATCATTCTGGGACTAGTTCCCTTTCGAACAATTATTAAGTAATTTTAATGTTACAAGATACATTGGCCAAAAATACTTGTATATGTGGCTACAATTAATGATCACTTATAATTAAATTGTATATAAATAATTTTAGATAAAGGGATAAAATAAAAAAAAGTCAGACTAAGAACATAAAAACAAAACAAACAAGTAGTATTACAACATCGGATTAGATTAGTGAAGTAAAAGGTAGTTAGATAGAAGGGTTTTAAACGAGGGAAGGGTTGTTACATGACGTATGTTAGAGGAATGGAGTTCCAGTGATATGCAGGTCGGGTAAAAAATGATTTATCAACGCAGCAGTTCGGTGAGGTGGTGGGTAGAGGACCGAGTAAGGGATTGGATTGCGAATTTGAATTGTAGGTTTTCTAGGATATAGGAGGGGGAGTGAGTACTAATTACTTGGAATAGAAAGAAAGCTAGGAAATACTGCCATCGGATTTATGGTTGTTAATTTAAGGAGCAAGGATTTTGGATTGTATAGATTGGATACGGGAGGAATTTGATGGGTTGGAATAAATTTTGTAAGGTATTGGTATCTTTATTTTCTTCTTATGAGGTAACAAAGACTTACT
>NW_027109785.1:20971-25435 GCF_000696795.3 Halyomorpha halys
TTTTTTTTTTTTTAATTATTTATATTGAAATTTATAACCACTTCTACAATAACACATTGGGTGATACTTCAATCATTGATGAAGATCCTGTGGCCATCTTCTTTTCAGATGCTTCAGAGGATTATCAGGAATTGTGAAGGATGAGAGATTAAGAACTAATGGGTTAGGATGGGGATCCAAACTCCTTTGGAGTGAAAGGACGCATATCTATTTAGGTCCAAATCTGCAACGAATAGAATGTTGAAGTTTTTATGAAATGAAATAATTTTTTTTTTTTAAATAATTTATTTATTGTTATTTACAACTGTATACATATATATACAACAAGTAAATTTGCTGTAGATGACATAGTGACATGATTAAAACATGTGGAGAATCTACCCACTGATAGAACTCCAATAACATTTCTAGAGAATGAAAGAATCTTTTCAGACGCCTAGGAGGATTATTAGATTAGAAACAAGTGGATTTGGGTGGTTGAGAAGTTTATTATGGAAGGAACGGTATATGGTTCTAGACAAATCGGCAACATATGGAATATTGAGGTCCTAAAGGATGACTTGATTTGTGACAAAGGAAGGAGCATTAAGGATTTTACGAAGGATTTTGGACTGTAAGGATTGGATTCTGGAGGAGTTTGATGGTTTAGTGGAGCCCCAAAGCTCAACTCCGTTAAATGAAAAATTAAAGATACTTTAATAAAAAACTAACCGACTAAATACATAAGAAACCAAACAAAGAGGTAGTTACAAATTATCTGTACTATTACAATATTGGATTAGATTAGTGAAGTAAAAGCTAATTAAATATAAGGGTTTTAAACGGGGGAAGGGTTGGTACATGATGTATATTAGAAGGAATGGAGTTCCAGTGATATGCAGGTCGGGTAAAAAATGATTTATCAAACGCAGCAGTTTGGTGAGGTGATGGGTAGATAACCGAGACCTGGTAGTAAGAGATTGGATTGAGAATCTGAATTTATGGTTTTCTAGGATATAGGAGGGGGAGTGAGTACTAATTACTTGGAATAGAAAGGAAGCTAGGAAATACTGGCATCGGATTTATGGATGTTAATTTAAGGAGCAAGGATTTTGGATTGTATAGATTGGATACGGGATGAATTTGATGGGTTGGAATAAATTTTGAAATTTTTGTAAGAGATTGGTATCTTTATTTTCTTCTTATGAGGTAACAAAGACTTACTAAAAGTAAAATATTTTACAGGCCAAAATCTGCAGTTGGAATTTTTTTTTGTTTAGATTTCGAAAAAAAAAATCGATTATCACTTGAGACAAAACCATAAATAATTACAGTAGTATTGTTAAGTTGAAATTACACAACAAAAAACGAAATATGTACAGAAAAAACAGTTAGATAATTTATTTTAAATTTATTATTAATTAAATTAATACATAGGCTGGGTAATAAACAATTCTAAATAATGACTTAGGCAAAAGTTTTTTGTTTTTGTTTAGTGGCGTAAAACATGTCATTAACGCCATTTACACCTTTTTTTAAAAGTTTTGTTACACTTGTTTAATTTAATTTTATTTATTGCTTTATTAAATTTTATTATTATTTATTTTTGTCTGCCCGATGTTATATTTGAGTCAGTAAACCTTTAGATTTTAAAAACTAAAACACCAATTTCACTGTTTGATCATCATCTTTGAGGGTTTATGAAATATCCGGGTTTAATTCTAAACCATTGAGATGTGATGTGAAATATGAGAATGCTTGAAAATATGGCTAATTGTCAAATTGTTGTAGCAATACTAGCAGTTCGGAGGCGTTTATTTTGAAATAAGATAGGAGTGGATGAGCCTCGTGTGACCTATTTTTAGCCTGGTCAGTACGACATTTGCGGCTGGAGGTACCCCAAGGCAAAAGAAAATATAATACGCTTAATAAGGTAAGAGTAAATATATTATGGTTCGTAAGGAATTAATAGTATTTTTTTTTTTTTTTTTTTTATGATGAGTTTCAGTATAACTCTCATCTTTTTTAAAATAGTGGTTGGTTGGTTATTTCGAAATTAATTTGTAAAACCTATCGATTCTCAAAGCCAGTCATTTATGCATACATCTATATACTCCTATATTTAGTTTTCAAGTATAAAAAGTAAATAAATAAAAGAATTTTTTTTTTAATTTCCTGCAATACAAAGTTTATCCCCATTCCTAAGGACTCATTAACCCTAGACCGATAAATTAAAATTAAAGACTGAACTAAGAGATATAATTGCTTAAGATAGATAAAGCTTTTTATTATTCATTTTCATAAAAAGATGTGTACTTACAGAATTAGAATTTGAAGAATTAATTACTGATTTCACTCAAATCAAAACTCAAGACTTCACGAGGTTTAATAGATTTTTGTTTATTTAATACTTGTTAAAAACACTCTCACTGTTTCCGCTCGCTTCCAATACCAGTGAATCTGGGAAAAAAGTGTTGGGATTTACTGGAGCCCTGCTTTGTCTTCCACATGAGGGCGGCAAAGCTTGGTTTGGGTTTTGTTAAATTGCAACTGTATAAAATAATAAATGTAATAAGTAAATTGGATGAATGTTTCAATAAATTAAAAATCTTGGGAAGGAATACCACCCATTGGTGGTACTTCAAGCAATAATTTAAATTAGAAGGTCCTGTGGCCATCTTCTTTTCAGACGCCTCAGAGGATTATCAGGGATTGTTAAGGGTGAGAGATTAAGAACTAATGAGTTAGTAGGATGGGTGAGGAGTTTGGAATGAAAAGACAAATATCTGTTTTGGGCCAAATCTGTAACGAATAGGATGTTAAGGTCTTTGTGAATGAGTTTATTTGTAACGTAATAAGGAGCATCAAGAATTTTACCTAGGATTTTGGATTGTAAGGATTGGATGCGGGAGTAATTTGATGTTTCGGTAGAGCCCCAGAGCTCAATTCCATATTTCCAAACATCTGATTATTGTTTAAATTTAATTTTCTTGATCTTATATACTATTTAATAATTTATATTTTGTTACATTTATTACATCGATTTATATTTTTATTTATACATGCAATGCTTGCATTTTTTTTTACTCATTTTATTTAATTATTACTATTATTATTTTTTTTAGTATTATTGTTATCATTTACATTTTTTTTTTACTTTTTTCTGTACGTATGGTACGCATGGATACTTACACCATTAGTACCTATTTCCATTAGTTGTGTCAGATTGTACTATTATTCTCCAATAAAAACAGGTACAAAAAAATATTTGTTACATTTCAGATATTAATAAAGTAATGATTTTAAATAGTGCATTACTTCTGTTGATAAAGTTGTTCATAAGTTTTCTAATTTAAAGGGCACCCTTATCTTAAAGTGTCCGGGGGACACTTTGGTCAGAGACAGCTCCGAGATGAAAAAATAAAAAAGTAATCTTTGAATCATTCTGTACATCCCAAACTGCAAGAAGTTTCCCACCCCCCTTCCTCCTAGCAATTGCCCCTGCCGTGTCTCCTCTTCCCTTATTCCACTTAAACCCTACTTGTTCCTTATCTCATCCTTCCTCGGCAAGAGTATGGTCCTACGGATCAGTGGGGTTCCTCGAGATTAGACTTGCTACAACTCGACTTATGAAGTGTTTAATTAGTTTTATCTTGGTCGTCTAGGAAAGACAGCGTCTCTTGATACTATGGCTTTAAAAATAAATACCCACTTCTCTCTTCGTAGTGCTTAGTCAGTTATTTTTTAAATAACATTTTTTTTTATTATATACAGTAATAGTGTTAAGTTAATCTTACATATCTCTTTACCATATTTATAACTATTTCTAACGAGTATTCTCATAAAATTTATTATATAATATCATAAAACTATCTTCTTCAATTCTTTTTTTATGGTGTTACACTTAATTTTATTGCAGTAAGCATCAACTAGTGATTTAGCATTAGATATATAGCAATAAAATTCATTGTCTATCTGAGTCCTTCCTAATTGACGATAAGTAGTACTGCGGTATAGTATATCTGACGCGCCTTAAACATTAGAAATTCTCTCATAACCTTTGGTTTTACAGGCTATCCATCTATATAGTAATAACTGAACTGGCCGTAAGTAGGACAAATAATCTTAAGTTTCACTTCAATCATAATAAACCTGAAAATGATTAGTTGGAAGATTATATTTCTTGACTTTATTTTTCTTCATCCAGATGTACATTAACCCAGTATAAATAATGAGGGCGATGATGGGCATTGTTAATGATGAGTAGGCAACAGCTAGGGAACATTAGCAGGGCGATCTGTAACCCTTCATCAAGTCCAGGCCGTTCCTTCCACTCATCCAGATCTTTAATCTTAACCTTATTGATTTCGTGTCAACCTCTATAGTTAACTACAGTTTTTTTTCTTAATCTCATGTTATTACTATTGTGAAAAAATATAGTGTGTGATTTTGTTATGCATGATTTTTTAATTTTATTTTTTAAGT
>NW_027109785.1:25485-32267 GCF_000696795.3 Halyomorpha halys
TTATTTATTTATTTTTGTCTGCCCGATGTTATATTTGAGTCAGTAAACCTTTAGATTTTAAAAACTAAAACACCATCATTAATTTTCATAAAAAGATGCGTACTTATAGAATTAGAATTTGAAGAATTGATTAATGATTTCACTAATCGAAACTCAAGACTTCATGAGGTTTAATAGGTTTTTTTTATTTTATACTTGTTAAAAACACTCTCACTCAGTTTCCGCTCGCTTTCAATACCAGTGACTCTGAGAAAAAAGTGCTGGAATCTACTAGAGCTCTGCTTTGTCTTCCACATGACGGCGGCAAAGCTTGGTTCTGATTTTATTTATTTTTTTTTCTACCTTATTTTTATTTATTTAATGTAATGTACGACTGTACGAAACAATAGATATGATAAGTAAATTGAATGAATGTTGGCACACTTGAAAATCTAGGGAAGGAACCACCCATTGGTAACAATTTAAATTAGAAGGTCCTGTGGCCATCTTCTTTTCAGACGCCTCAGAGGATTATCAGGGATTGCTAAGAATGAGATATTAAGAACTAATGGGTTAGTAGGATGGGTGAGGAGTCTGAAATGAAAACACAAATATCTGTATTTATTTATAACGTAATAAGGAGCATCAAGGATTTTACGTAGAATTTTGGATTGTAAGGATTGGATGCGGGAGCAATTTGATGGTTTGGTAGAGCCCCAGAGCTCAATTCCATATTTCCAAATTGGTCTGATTATTGTTTAAATGTAATTTTCTTGATCTTATATACTATTTATTCAGTTTTATTTTATTATATTTATTACATTTTCATTTATACATGCCATGCTTGCATGTTTTTTTAATCGTTTTATTAAATTATTACTGTTATTATTTTTCTAGTATTATTGTTATCATTTACATTTTTTTTTTTACTTTTTTCTGTACGTATGGTACGCATGGATACTTAAGCCATTAGTACATATTTCCATTAGTTGTGTCAAATTGTACTATTATTATCCAATAAAAACAGTTACAAAAAAAATATCTGTTACATTTCCGATATTAATGAAGTAATGATTTTAAATAGTGCATTAGTTCTGCTGCTAAAGTTGTTCATAAGTTTTCTAATTTAAAGGGCACCCTTATCTTAAAGTGTCCGGGGGACACTTTGGTCAGAGACAGCTCCGAGATGAAAAAATAAAAAAGTAATCTTTGAATCATTCTGTACATCCCAAACTGCAAGAAGTTTCCCACCCCCCTTCCTCCTAGCAATTGCCCCTGCCGTGTCTCCTCTTCCCTTATTCCACTTAAACCCTACTTGTTCCTTATCTCATCCTTCCTCGGCAAGAGTATGGTCCTACGGATCAGTGGGGTTCCTCGAGATTAGACTTGCTACAACTCGACTTATGAAGTGTTTAATTAGTTTTATCTTGGTCGTCTAGGAAAGACAGCGTCTCTTGATACTATGGCTTTAAAAATAAATACCCACGTCTCTCTTCGTAGTGCTTAGTCAGTTATTTTTTAAATAACATTTTTTTTTATTATATACAGTAATAGTGTTAAGTTAATCTTACATATCTCTTTACCATATTTATAACTATTTCTAACGAGTATTCTCATAAAATTTATTATATAATATCATAAAACTATCTTCTTCAATTCTTTTTTTATGGTGTTACACTTAATTTTATTGCAGTAAGCATCAACTAGTGATTTAGCATTAGATATATAGCAATAAAATTCATTGTCTATCTGAGTCCTTCCTAATTGACGATAAGTAGTACTGCGGTATAGTATATCTGACGCGCCTTAAACATTAGAAATTCTCTCATAACCTTTGGTTTTACAGGCTATCCATCTATATAGTAATAACTGAACTGGCCGTAAGTAGGACAAATAATCTTAAGTTTCACTTCAATCATAATAAACCTGAAAATGATTAGTTGGAAGATTATATTTCTTGACTTTATTTTTCTTCATCCAGATGTACATTAACCCAGTATAAATAATGAGGGCGATGATGGGCATTGTTAATGATGAGTAGGCAACAGCTAGGGAACATTAGCAGGGCGATCTGTAACCCTTCATCAAGTCCGGGCCGTTCCTTCCACTCATCCAGATCTTTAATCTTAACCTTATTGATTTCGTGTCAACCTCTATAGTTAACTACAGTTTTTTTCTTAATCTCATGTTATTACTATTGTGAAAAAATATAGTGTGTGATTTTGTTATGCATGATTTTTTAATTTTATTTTTTAAGTCCAAATGAACGGAAGAATTTCAATATTAATTTAGTTAGATTTAGTAAAAAATTATTTATCAAATTTTAATTTCTTTATCTGGATTCCGAACATCCCACTCTACTATCCAGCAATGTCATCGTGTAGTAGACGTAGTCTCGTCTTCTTTGGAGCGCAGAATGTACTGCACGGAAGCCTTTTTCGATGTAGAACAGGCTTTTGATCGAGTCTGGCACCCGGGACTGCTTTACAAACTCCGAAAATTCCTACCTCCTACATACTTTCTCATCATTCGTTCCTTTCTCATTGATAGATTATTCCAAGTGAACCACAATGATTTATATTCATCCCTCTATTCTCAGTCCGCTGGTGTTCCTCAAGGTATCATCCTTGGACTCATCATTCTTTACACAGCTGACATTCCAACCAATCCTAACACTATCCTCACCACGTATGCCGACACATGTGTGCTCGCAGTTAATAATAACCCATTAATTATATCCAAAAATCTCTAATCCCATATCACAGCCCTGGAAGAATGGTGTCGTAATTGGAGCATTAAGATAAATTCCAACAAATCCCATCAAATCACCTTTACCCTTCGACGTAAACCTACCGACTGCCCTACAGATTCATTTAATAACGTTACTCTCACCCCTGTCAAACAGATTCGCTGCCTTGGACTACATTTGGACAAACAATTAACCTAATAAAATTAATACCAATACAAAAACTAGTCTTTAATTTTTTTTCCAGTTCTAATAAACACACCAATAATACTAACCTACTAATTTGTTGCATTGTTGAAGCATTTAGTAAAAAAATAGTTTTTGTATAAAGGTTGTATATTTTATTTTATGACACGGGCACTTAGCCTGCTAATAATAGATATTTTTAAAATTAATTGTGACAGTTAATAAACTCCCTAACCACCCGAACCCACTAGTTTCTAACCTTGCTTCCTCTTCCATTCCTGGCAATCCTCCGAGGTGCCTGAAAAGAAGATGGCCTCGTGACCTTATATTGTAAACTGTTTTTAGAGTTCTACTACTGGGTAGTTTCTCTAGATCCTGTATCATATCATTATGTCATTATGATCAAATTTACTTGTATTTTTTCATACAGTTGTAAATATCAATATATAAATAAATAAAAAATAAAAAAATTGTGACAAGTCAATAATTGAGGTTGTCTCCTTGATAATGGCCTACGGACCGAAACGTTAGAGGATTAAAATAAACTGTCGAGAGTAAATTGGATCATTTGTAGTCGACGTTTTTATGCATAAATAATTATATGTCATAGCTGAATTCGAACCCATGTCCTGGGAGTTAGCAGCACAGTGCCTTACACATTAAGCTATCCCTCCCCTCATTAAATAATAATACATAGGAATATAATATCATATTACGAAAATATATAAATATATATATAGTCTGTGTATATTAAAGTTATCCGAGGAGGCAAACATCAAGTCATTGCAGTTGCAATCAGAGAATGGATTCGATTCGACCAGAGGCAAGGACTTCTCGTTAAAGCTAACTGCCAAGGCTTCACCCACAGTCAGAGCCGTTGGGTGCACAATACTACAGGAACTACACACTCGTCTGATTGTGTTAGGAAGACCATTAGTCTGATTGCATCCTCCGGCTCCCCAATCGGCCAAAGTTCTTACTAAATTAGTGAAAGAATAAGAAACTTCAATGTTCATTAATTTTATAGTGTAGCCCAGAAAAAAAAAATAACAGTTTCATTAAAAAAATCTAATTTGTTAATGAAAATATGATAACAAATAGGCTAATTTATTAAAGAAAATGAGAAATAAAAGTACAATTGATAATAAATTTGGCACTAAATCCTGTAATTATAAAAAAATTAAACTTGAATACATCGAATTTAAGATCTTGATAATGGTCTAGTGGCTGAAACGTCGGAAAGAAAGAAAAATAATCGAGAGAATAGGTCGAATGAATTTTGTGACTATAAATTAATAACCTACTCTTAAACAAGAAATTAATATATACCATATACTTATAAAATAATAAATTGGTTTTGTAGTTAGTATTTTAGGAGACAGGATATAAAATAAGGTTTTATAAATATCACCGTTTTGTTTAAATAGTAATAACTAATTTTTTTTTTTCGAGATATAGAAAGTATCCTAGACTGGATTTAGTTGGTAACAGCTATAATACCTTTGAAAAAGCCTTTAGGAATAACTGAATATTTAAAGCAAATAATCTGAAATAATAATTTGAGAAAAAGAAGGAAGAAAAAATAAATAATGAGGTGTAGATAGTTGACTGTAGATTAGTAAGTGGAGAAGATGATCAGGGGTGCGGTCAGCAAATAAACACAAATAAAGAAAAATATATTTATTCGAGCCGATTCATAGTTTTCGTCTTCATCAGGGAGTTTTTGGCAGAGATTCTAGCTAAACTAAATTTTTATAATAGAAAGTCGGCTCGAAAAAATTATTTTTCTTTATTTTTTTTTGCTGAGTGCACCCCCCCCCCCGACCATCTTCTCCACTTAAAAAAATTAATTAATTAATATATAGCCTATAGCAAGATATTTGGCTTCAGTCTTCGATATGTCGTTGGATTACCCACGTTGTAAGTTAGGATACAGTAGCTGGGAGTGGAATTTTTTTAATAGTTTTTTGATGAAATCGTCTATTGATTCCACTTTTAATTCTTGATATCATTGGTTGGCTGTATCTTATAGACCAAGAAGAATCAAGCAATTCTCAGGACTTCATTTTAGACTTATTGCAATTTTTTGTTTTTGTACAGGAATCCGCTCCCCTAACTTCACACCCGTACCTCAGTAATGGTAATATTAAACAGTAATAAATCTTAATATTGTTTTTTAGATATAGATGGTTATATCTGGTTTCAGTCTTCAATTTCTAATAACGATAGGATAATTGCTAATCATGTGTGTATATGGGATAATTTGATATTGATATGGTGAATCTAAGTAAGGCTATTAACTCCAAGCTTCACTTGCAGGACTCCATTCCAAATCGCAGTCCACAGTGCTATCTTTATAATACGTTCAGTTAAAACGTAAAGAAAAAAAAATTAAAAGGGGCTAAATAAAATCAAATGAAACATTTTGTAACATTTGTGTTAGCCACTACTTAAGCAAAGCATCCATAAACAATTAACATTGGAGAGTTCATTCGCTTATAAAACTGCTTTCAAAAGATAACAAACCTGCATTATTTTCGTATCTACCATATATAATGCTAATCTGATACAAAGCAAGTAAATTATCGGTAAAGGATGAAATTAAAATCACATACCTTAAATATGGAGTGAGTTCCAAAAAATGTGATCTAAAACAAAAAAAAAAAGGTTATTTATAAGCAATAGTAAACCATTTTATTATACTAAATGAAAATAATATAAAGTTATTGTTTAAGTAATAATAATTAATAATAATAATAATATTTAATTAATTTAAATAATTAGTATCCAATTTAAGTCTCAAACATTCTTTATTATTATTTTAAATGTCCAACGTTTCGGCCGGCCTGGCCATTCTCAAGGACAATATAAAATATAAATTTATAACTCACATCCAACAATTAAAAACTTTTTGTAGGCTATTCTGCCCAGATCAATAAATTTAGTCAAATCAATCTATTTTGTCACTTTTCCAATAAATTTTATTTTACTAAAGATTAACTTTTATTAATATTAATAAATACATATTTTATTTTATTTATTTTTTTACCAAAGAATATTGAGTGATAAGTTAGTAATATCAGTGTTAAGTTAATATGTTATTAAAAGTGACAAGGTTGATTTTACTAAATTTATTGACCTGGGCAGAATAGTCTACAAAAAATTTTAAATTATTGGATGTAATTTTTAATATTTTTAGAAGGTAGATATTAGAATCGATTTATATCTCAGAAAATATCAATTATACTGTCAACTTAAAATCAGATTCTAAGGGACTGAACCACCATTATTCAGAAATTCTAAGCAAAATAAATATGTAATAATTATTATATACAAAAAAGATGAGAAATAAAAAAAATGTTCAAATCCTTAAATAGTACAAATGTATATATGGAATAAATATGCAATAATAAAAGTATGAATAGATGAGTAAATATGTTAAAAAATAAGATATAAAATAAAAAAGGGGGGGTATATGTATATTTAAGAGAAATAAACATAAAATAGGAATAAATCAATTATATATCAAAAAATGTTTGTGTTGTAAGCAGAATAATTAGCAATAAATGTTAATTAAATTATATTGAAAATGTAAATTAATGATTTAAGAAAAATTATGTTATATGATAAGATAATAACAGAGTCCTAACCTGTTGTAAGTAGGTTTTGTTTTAAGGTTGCAAATGTAAATGAAAGAAAGAAGTGAATTGTAAAAGTTTTAAATTTGAGAAGGAATTATATAGAAAAAGTTATGTAAGTAGGAATCTATTTTTAAAAAACAAAAAAATTTATAATGTTATTATGATATTATTTAATGATTAATTTATTTAAAGATGGGACAAAGGCAATTAGCCTGCATTTTTAAGATTTT
>NW_027109785.1:32317-37144 GCF_000696795.3 Halyomorpha halys
TTTATTTTTTAACAAAAGAATATTGTGTAATGTAGTTAGTGATATAAGTGCTAAGTAAATATGTTATTAAAAGTTTTATAATTTAATTAGAAAGGGACACAAGGTTGATTTTACTAAATTTATTGACCTGGGCAGAATAGCCTACAAAAAGTTTTAAATTATTGGATGTAATTTTTAATATTTTTAGAAGGGGGATATTAGAATCGATTTATATCTCAGAAAATATAAATTATACTGTCAAGTTCAAATCAGATTCTAAGGGATTGAACCACCATTATTCAGAAATTCTAAGCAAAATGAATATGTAATAATTATTATATACAAAAAAGATGAGAAATAAAAAAATATTCAAATCCTTAAATAGTACAAATGTATATATGGAATAATAAAAGTATGAATAGATAAGTAAATATGTTAAAATATAAGATATAAAATAAAAAAGGGGGGTATATGTATATTTAAGAGAAATAAACATAAAATAGGAATAAATCAATTATAGATTTTAAATATATTAAAAAATGTTTGTGTTGTAAGCAGAATAATTAGTAATAAATGTTAATTAGATTATATAGAAAATGTAAATTAATGATTTAAGAAAAATTATGTTATATGATGATAACAGAGTCCTCACCTGTTGAAAGTAAGTTCTGTTTTAAGGTTGCAAATGTAAATGAAAGAAAGAAGTGGATTGTAAAAGTTTTAAATTTAAGAAGGAGTTATATAGAAAAAGTTATGTAAGTAGGAATCTATTCTTAAGAAACAAAAAAATTTATAATGTTATTATGATATTATTTAATGATTAATTTATTTAAAGATGGGACAAAGGCAATTAGCCTGCATTTTTAAGATTTTAAAAAAGAAAATGACATCAAATTGAAGGTAGGGCCAAAGAAATCAGTATGTAAGTGAAGGAAATAATGAAATTGTTATATAAAAATAAAAAAAAAATTAAAAAGAAACTTTTTGTAGGTATCCTTGAGAATGAATGACCTGAGGGTCGAAACGTTGGAAGGTTTGTAAAGAATAAAGTTGAGAAAAAAGGATCAAATTTGTTTTTAAATAAATTTATATTTCAGATTGTCCTCGAGGATGGCCGATTTGGCCGAAACGTTGGACTATTAATATAATAAAGAGGGTTAAGACTAAAAAAGGATACCATTTGATGTATTTAATAAATATAATGGTTTTTTGGGTTATTTAATTTCAAAGTTTGAAATCCGTCAAATTAATGACTCCCATAAACCTGTTAAGATATATGTCGGGGTACATTATAAGGGTATATCAAATAAAATAAGTTTTATTCTATTAGTAAATTTAACTGGCCATGAAACAAAGAGGTACGTGACGAATAGCAGGGGAGATGAATCCCACATCAGGTGTATCAGGGATGGAGTTATTTACCGAAGAGTTAGTGATAGCTGAGATATCCGAGGTCGTGATATATGAGTTCCTACTCATCGCTTTCTTGTTCCTTTGTCAATACCGGCATTTGTTTGTCTTCGCTCTGCTATTGCTTATATCAAACGGCTCATTTGTCAAAGAGCTTCTTTTTCATATAACCATTCCGAGAATTCTTTTCTATTTTAGAAAGATATCAAAAGCTTCTTTTCGTTTTGTTATTTTTTCCTTATAAAAATAAGGAGCAATTATAAATTAATTAATAAAACAAATGTTTAATAAGCGCTACATACAATTTGAACTTTTCAATTCCCAAGCTTTAATTTCACTGAGAGAAAAATATATATCATCCTTTGACAAGATGATGAAGCAAATTATTAATTTATTCAGTTTTTCGAGGACAAGCAATCAAAATGAAGTTAATGATATATTTATATTTTATTATAAGCAATAAGTTTTATACCTCCACTATTCAACAGACCAACTCGGCGATGACCTGCCATTAAAATATACATTATTTAAGAACGAGGTTAATAGGTTTATGCTTGCTCTAGATGAGGTAAAATATTGCTTAGCAAGGTAGAAACCATAATAATATTGCAACTAGTGCATCCTAAGGCACCGGTTCAGCAATGAATTAAATTAGAATCGACAACAGTTATAAGTCTTCCGGCACATGCATTAAACATGGATGCAATAATTAAAACAAAATAATAATAAATAATGTACATAATCTAATAATAATATAAAACAATCCTAGATTTTTTCATTTTTGCAAATTATTTTTTTATTCCTAAACCGTTAGCCTTCGATCTAATATCTCATAAGAAAGTTTTATTAATATTTATATTTTTACACATTGAATATAAATTACTCGATACAAAAATTATATAGGAAATGATCTGCAAGATATTCAACAAAATAAAAAATTAATTAAGGCAAAGCATTGCCCAAAACGGGATTTTCCTACAAAGAAAATCTATAATTATCAATAATCTATAATTATTCATCAAAATATAAATAACTTTACCCCCATTTTTTATTATTATTGAGAACTGAAAATATTTACAAGTCAAAATTGATGACACTCCCAACCATAGTAGTGGTAGGTGAAGGATGTCACAAAAAAAAAATTTTCAATCATAACTACGTATCTATAACACTACCTGCTGCATTAAAATTCTTAAAATAACATTTAAGTAAATTATTGGGAGTCCGATCAGTTAACAACACAAATAAGTAAAAAGATATTTATTATTAATAATAATATTCTTTATTTATTCTGGAATTTATCCCTTTAGGATAATATTACAGGAGTCAAAATTAGGCATTAGAGGCTTAGAGTAAAATACAAAATAAAAATGAAATTATAAAACGTCATAAAATGTAATGAAAATAATGAATTTTCAAAAATAAAATGAACAACAATGATTAACACAATGTATAAAATAAAATTAGAACAAATACAATAAAATCATATATATTATAATAAAACATAAGGTGGCTAACTTCTGATAATAAACAAAAAGAAGAAAAAAATTTTTAAAAAATTGAACTAAAAATAATGAATGAAAAGTTACAGTTTCTGCTAATATACACATATACATGCATAAACGAAAATCGTCAACATCAAATATATTATAATATTATATAATACAGTTTCAATATTCTCATAATAATTTCAAGACGTTTACCGATCATCATTTCAAACAATCTTGCTCAATAATTCTTTATAATTCTTTATGAATGAATTCATTCATAAATATATATGTTGTTAATACTGTTCATAATCAATTGAAAAAGAAAAAGCTGCAATTATAGTTGTTGTTTAGGCGTGTTCACCTCTTTCACATAGTTCAATAATTTTATTGTTCTTTGAACAATGAATCGACCGTTGTAAAAAAATATCCTGTTTTCTCTCATAGTCTCATTCATTTTTTTACAGTAATTTCTTCAATGGGTCGTACACAATAGGCGTTGACAAAGCTTCAGTGATAGTAATTTGGAAAGACGAGTTCCTGTTATATTAAGTTCTAATATTTAAATCGTTATGTTAATTATAGAGTATATGATAAAACTCTATAATTGAAATATGCAATGATTAAATTTAATTAGGTGGTTAAAAATTGCTATTCGCTGAATGGGAAGTGAAGTGGATTTCGCCACACAATTATTACTAATTTCATGTCAGCATTATTGCTACTTCTAAATATATATATATCAGTATAAATACATATGGATGTAATCACTGTTTAATAAAACAAAGTATGTCGAATGGAATAAGGTGCTTGCAATTCGTAACCAAAGTTAAGCAACGCTGAGTGTGGTCAGTACTTGATTAGACACATTTCATGACTCATGGGCACTTCGTACCTCCACTCGGTCAGTACTTGAGAGGTGGCCACCCGAAGTGGACGACCACACATGACCACTCCCTCCCGCCTGGATTTGTGAGGCCCTTCAGCCTATTGGAGTCAACTCACACAGATAAGGCGTAGGAGTTAAGAACACCTACCTGTGGACCGAACGGACAGGAGGTTCTCTGCAAGAAAATAATCTTATGATGAAAATTTTAATTTTTCCACATAATAACACCCGTTATGATTTTACATTACTCTTAACTCATAATTTTATTTTTTAAATAAAGTAATATTTTTTTTTAGTATCCCACCAGGCATTGTGACATCCAAGCCCGGGTCTAGTGGTTTTTATTGATAAATCCTGCTTATTGGTTTTGGAATCGATCAAGGACCCTGGATATTCAGGGATAAATTCCTTTATTTAAATATTTTTTCCTACAACACTATAAAAAACCACACCACGTTTCTTAATTAGGGCTAAGAGGTTTGTGATCATAGTACGCTTGGTAGGTATAAGTTGGCTCCAGTCAGATTCTCCAGCACCATACACTCGGAAGAACGACTTAGGCTAGCGTAAGCTTCGTAACCAAGCGAGTTGAAATACCAACTTTGACTGGCTCGTGACTGCAGTGGTTTGAATCCGGCCTGGAGAGTAAACTTTTAATTCTGACCCTCAACCAGGGTTAAAATAGGGTGGTAACCTGTAGATAAAGCCTCTCTTACCGTGTGTCCAGGATTGACACAGATAAGAATATATATAAAAAAGCTTAGAATACTTGACTAGCAATTTATATTTTATGTCTCTTCTTTTGTCTTTTAAATTTTATATTTAATTATATCTCATTAGGTCCCATTACAAATGAAACGATTTTATGCAACATCGAATTTAATTCAGGCACGTACATATACCTTGACAATAGTACAAGTTGGTTATATAGGAATTTTGATGAGCTTCATACTGCTACGAAACTGAAACTAAATGAAATTACTAAAGCATTCAGACTACTCGGCAATGGTTTTCAATAGATATGCGCCATTACGTGCCTTCAATACAGAATAAGCCGAGAAC
>NW_027109785.1:37644-39362 GCF_000696795.3 Halyomorpha halys
CAGATAGGCCTTATAACAGTCATGTAGATCAGTCTTTTGTAATAAAAATTAATTTTTAAAAATTTAAAATCAACGATTTTGCACATTGATTTGAGGGAATGCAAAACGAATAGAATAGTGAAGTTAAAAATAATTTATTTTTCCGTTTTGCAAATAATAAAAAAATATCGCGTTATTTTCTTTTAGAAAACGGTTAAATTTTTAGTTAGTCTATTACAAGAGATAAATTAAATATCATGAAATAGTAAATATTGAATTGATCATGATGAACGTCCTCTAACGTTTATTTTATACGAGAAAAACATAAAATTTTAGCTCATTTTTCATTCGGAGCTCCACATTCTTAAAACTACCTAAAATACTAAAAAAAAAAAAACTTCATAGAAGATTATTTAAAGTTGGTAACAGAAGATCATTCTTATCAGCCATGCGGAAGCCATGCAAAGTGGGGCGAAACGTTGGTTAACATAAATAGTTTTTTGTTACTATTTTGACATCTTTATTGACCGCCATCCGAACTATCTTTACCCAAATTATTTAATTAAGAGCCACATTATTAAAGTATACTGTAGGGCAGTCGGCAGGTTTACGACGAAGAGTAAATGTGATTTGTTGGGATTTATTTTTATCCTCCAAAGTTGAAAATTTAAATTGTTAATTGTTCATGATCACAATACTTCCCCATACTATACATTCCATATTTATTAAGTGAAAGCAAAAGTTTACTAATATCAAGCTATATTATTAAATTGGCGAATACTGAGAATCATCGTGAACCTTCCACTAAAGAGTTTCTTACATTCATAAACACATCATTATAAGTAATATATTGTTTTTGATCCAAGTACATTGCCCCTTGAAGTCGGCGATTGATAAGCGAAAATGGCGGTAAAAGGGAAATTCTGAGAAATAAACTACAAGAGAGAGGGAAAATTATAGGGAAAAGCTGTTTCCTTGAGAGGCAAAGTCACCTAACTGGTCCTTTTGTTTAAGCATTCCTCGGGGGATCGAACCGTTCCCAACAGACGAAGACAAATTGGCCCTAAAAGGGACATGCATTAGTCAACGGCTGGACAAGGTACTCCCCCGCAGCCAGCGTTGGTCGCCTCTGGCCTCCAGCTCCAGCTCCAGCATACATGTTCTCTTCCACAAATTGATTCAGCTTTCAAAACATAACGAATTTAAGAACAAAATATTATTTTAAAAAAAATATATATATAATGTAAGGAAAAATTCTAAATTAATGATCTACTGGAAGAGTTTCTAAAACTAATATTAAATTGGTGAATGGCACAATCTTCCTTGTTTAAATATAACAATTTATGTGACATACGACGTTTCGGGATTATCCCCCATCTTCAGGGTGCTAGAAAATCAAATTCAACAAAATTTAAACATATGCTTACAACATTACTACTATATCACACTATTCATTAAACTATCCATATACTATTTACCTGATTAAGTATTTTATATATAATGCATAATTAACTCCTTAATTTGTCATTACATGCTAATATTGAAACATATTATTGTCAATTATTAAATAAAAAACTTTTTATAATATTAACTATTATAATTGGAGAAGTTTGTCGGGGGGTGCGGTCAGCAAAGAACAATATAAATAAACAAAACCATATTTATTTATTTTATGGCGACGTTTCGACCTGAGTTTCAGGTCTTCATCGGGGCTATAGAACAAAAGAGATAACAACAAC
>NW_027109785.1:39632-42900 GCF_000696795.3 Halyomorpha halys
TATATCTGAATTACATTGTGAGTATTAACTTATATACCTATATACTAGAAAACTTCTCCAATCATTAATCTACGGTCAACTATCTACACCTCATTAACTATTATACATTTTTCAAGGAGAATAATTATCTTCCTGAAGGTTATCTTTCATTATGATAACAACCAAATAGTCTATAACAATAATCTCCTACCTCTATTACCACAAAGATGAACAATCTAACTAAAATTAACAATTTTTTAAAAAACAATTTTTATACACAATAACAAACAACAAAGATTAAAATAAATCTAAATTCTATAAAAATACACAGAACTAAAATGCTAATTTACTTAGAATGTGTGCATAATGTTTTTGTATCTGTTTTATAATTAAATGCTTTGTCAATGTTTTTTTAAATATGTACTGATTCTATTTTTAAAGAGTGATTATAAAAATATTATTTAGTTGTATATGCTAATTCAGTTATTAATTTTATCGCAAGAAATTATTTTATATTGTTCTGATCTAGCATATAAAACGTAGCATATTACATGTCATGAAAACTACTCCTACAAAGATAAATATCATAAGCAACTTTTTTTTTAAAAATATTTTAAGGCATTAACCATTTCGGGGTCAATATTGCCTTAGTTTCCGAAATTTTTATTAAACTTTATTGTCTTAATTTCCGGAATTTTGTCTTCATTATTAGATGTAGATTTGTCATCAACTATTGAAAAATGGGGACTTGTGATAAAATTTTATGGTATAGTTTTGAGTGATTGAGAAATTCGAAAAGTTTACCTACAATCTGTTTGTTATCCTGCAAAATTGAATGGAGATCTGCTGATAATTCATACAAAGATTTGATGGAGTCGTATGCTTGGCATTCGGTTAAGATGTGTTCTAGGTAAGTAGCTTCCCGCAAGTCTGGCATACAGGTAGAGAATCGCGGGCCATAAGGTAACGTGAGTCTGTTCCCTGACTTCTAATTTCTCGCAATTTATTGTCAGTAACATTTGCCCACATTTGATGTCATTTCAATTTAATTCTCTGCTTAATGAGAGCAATGAAGTCATCAACAGGCACTCCGTGATGTGGAATCCCTTCAGAAATCGCCACCATTGCTGCTGGATCAGCCAGTTCCGTAATGCCCATGGACGCAAGCGAAGAACACAGAAATACCGTTTCTGTTGGATACTTTAATGAATAATTGATCTTTTGATCATAAGCTACTTAACATTACATAAAACTAGCTTTGATTTGAGTGGGAATAGGCATCTGTACGTTGAATAGTTTCTGAGATATAGATCTGTCAAAATAAATGAACTAAAAAGTGATTTTTAAGTGCATTTTCTATGATATGTTGCAATTTAAAAGGTTATATCTCCAGAACTATTGAACGTAAATATGTCTATTACGGCTCATATTTTAGATCATTATGTCATTAATCAAATTTACTGGTTGTATTTTTTTATACAGTTGTAAATATCAATAAATAAAAAAAATAAAATATTTTAGCAAATTTGCTCTACTTGAAATAATGTCATTTCAAGTGTTGGTTATTTTAAATATATAGAGCTCCGAATGAAAAATACATTTTTTAGAACGTTTTTAAACAGCCGCCATTTTGTATTCCTCCTACCTATACTTGTCAGACCCATCAATTAGGGATAAAAGAGCGGTTCTGGTACAGGGCAATGAGCCTTTTTGTACTTTGGATCCTAGCCTCGACACTACCTTAACTACTCACGTGACCTTGGACTTTGGACCCTAGCCTCGAACCAGCCTTAACCACTGGCCACGTGACCTTGGACTTCGGACCCTAGCCTCGAACCTACCTTAACTACTGGTCACGTGACCTGTGGGGGAGGGGTATTTGAATTAAAAATTTTACTTCGACCTACCCTTAACCACTCACGTGCTCGGTCACGTGATCATTAGGCAGCCAATCAGAGGCTAGTATTTGGTCACGTGACCACCTCATATTCTTGAAAATTTACTTACTTTAAATAGTTTTAAAGATATAGAGCTCGGAATGAAAAATTAATTTTTTGAAACAGCTGCCATTTTTATTCTCCCTACCTATACTTGGCAGACCCACCAATTTTGACTAGTAATTATACATAGTTTTCATTAAAGTAATTAAAAATTGAGGTGAAATAACTTCCTTCTTTCTCCACTTGGGCTCATGTGCCATCTGTACTGGGCACCTCTCACATTCTAAATATGAAGCTATTAATTTTCAGAAAACTGAAAATATCCTAACATTTTCATGAAACGTCACACAAACGAACGTCATACGACTCCTGACAATTAACTAGAAGAGGATAAGATAATCTCCGAAGATTAAGAAGATTGGAAACTGGTATCCCGATCCGGTTGTCAGCAACTCCCCGTTTATAAAATAATTCAACAATTTTCCGTTTGAAGAATCAGGGTAATGAGAAATTCAAGCCCTGGCTCTGAGTAAAACCGTCTCATTATAAGATTGTTTATTTAAATTCCAACCAAAGAAGGTCTCCTATTTCTTTTCTTTATATTTATTTAATTATTTTTTGTCAATTAATTTTTAGTTCATACTCAAACCAGTAAAAATAGTACAAGAGTAAGAAATCCAGCTTATATTATAAAAATATGCAAATAATTTTAAAACTTAGTTTCTATTACAGTTAACACAGAAACGCATTTCTGGCAGTACTTAACCTTTTTACTAATTAACTGATTAATGAAGTAACGAATTAGATAATTATTTTGTTTTATCGCCTCTATTTTGTAAATCTAAAATGTTGCTTCCAAGTGAAAATTTTGTAGTAAGCCATTCTATTTTTACAGAATTATTATAAAATTAATGGATATTAATTTATTTAGAAAAGATATAAAATATCTAAAAAATGTTAGAAAAAAAATTAAATTTATGGAACCAATAACAATATATTTGCTAAACGTACTTCAAACTTTACCATATAGTATATCTATTCAATCGCTAACCAGAAGAAGTAATGAATAAATAAACCACAAAGAAAACTAAAAAAAGAAATATTTGACTGGGTATTTTCTTCTATGATTCCCAATAACTGATTTTGATTCACCAAATGATCATATCTTCCAGTATTTTTTCTTAGCTCTACATAATTATTCATTATATTACGATTATAATTAGATATATATGTGTGCTTAGTTATAGATATTATTTATTTGGATATTACTAGATATTTATTTTAAAATATTCTTGTATCATCTTGTTTTATTTTCATCATTATATTAATTCACTAATTGTACATTTACA
>NW_027109785.1:44135-46804 GCF_000696795.3 Halyomorpha halys
TTAATGTTCCATACGTAACTGATCTAGCCCGAACCAGATATCATTCCTTCTAGTATAAACTCCCTAACCATCCAAACCCACTAATTTCGAACCTTGCTTCATCTTCCATTCCGGATAATGCTCCGAGGCGCCTGAAAAGAAGATGGCCACGAGACCTGCTAATATAAAAACGTTATTAGAGTGCTTCCAATGGGTAGTTTCGAGGTACCCGTATCGCTCCATAATAACTTACATCAAATTTACTAGATGTATAATCATGTATACTTGTAAATTTCAAGAAAGATAATTTTTTTTTTTTATAATTCATACTTACACAATATTATATTCTATCATCTATTATTATCAACTATCTACTTAATTTATTTTTATATATATTTCTAAGTTGGTTTGTTATTACTTTCTTTATTGTTATGTTTCTCTGAATTAAGGCTTTTATCTCTAACAGCCCTAATGATGGCCTGAAATTCAGGTCGAAACGCCATCACAAATAGTTTAGTTGAGTATCTTTGCTGACCGAACCCCTGACAATCTTCTCCTCTGAATTAATAAAGTCTATCTTAGAGAACAGAAGCTCAAGAACAAAAATTTTTAATTACAAATTACAGTTTATATTTACAAACTCAAACATTCATGGTAGAGGAGGTTATAAAAGGTTAATCAAGATGGCCGTGATCATACGGACTTGTAACGAATATTCCACGGCATTCTTAATCAAAACATTTAAGCAGCCATCTCTATCCCTTTTATTAAGATTTACTTTAATTTTCTTTGTTTATGGAATAAATCAAACATTAATGTACCCTCTCTTAAAGGGAAACTCGACATGTCTGAACTAGTGTAGACTAGGATCTAGTGATCTTGCTAGCGGTGTACATTGCATTCTAATCGGGCTGTGCTATTAGACATTCAGATTAGGATCATTATGTTTCTATCTTAGTTACAAGATTACTATTTCACTTAATTATATTTAATTTTTAATACTTCTTATAAATATTGTTGTTCTTCAGTTTAAATAAATTCTCAGTGTATAAATACAAACATATTATAATATTCATATTATAATAATCATATATATTTTTGCATTGTGCGATCTACTCCACATATTTGAGTTTTCCTTAGATTCGCATAAAAGAAAACTAAATATAAAATAAAAAAAAAAAACGTAGTTTTTATGAAACTAAACGCTTTCTTTTTATTTGTATTCGTCGCTTCGAACCGTTTACCTATTTCCAGGAACAATACCGTTTAATTACGATAAAAAAATGATTTCAGATACGTTTCGATGTACATTAGTGCAAATTGTAACTAGGACAAAATATACTTATATGAAAAAAAATTGACAAGCTGGATGGAAGCTAAAAATAAAAACTATAAACAAAAAGTTAAAATCATTGGTGATGGGGAAAAGACCACAAAACGTCAAATAAAAATGAAATAGAAAATCATCTATTATTGTCAACAATTACTGTTCACTTGTTATGTATATTTCCAAGTTTGTAGATTATTATTTTATTTTTTATTTTATATTTCTCTGAGTTATGGTTGTAATCTCGTTTTTTGTTCTTTTTTTCAGCTCTGACGAAAGACTGAAATTCAGGTCGAAACTTCGGCACAAATAAAGTTTTGTTCTTGTGTATTTTTGCTGACTGCAGCCATCTTCTCTTCATATTAATTTACGATCAACTATTAACCCCTCGATATGGTAATATCGTTTGTAAAATCAATTTTCATTTATTCCTTGAGTGTTGATGTGACCACTAATTATATTTATCTATTGTTAATAATAAATATTATACCCAGCCTGGTAATATGAATTTATTGGCGTGATAAACGAGGCATTTACAGCATATTTAACGATAGAGATGTCGCCTCTTTAAACTAAAGCAATAGATCTTGCACAGAATAACCTTCCATTGTATAACAGCGGTCCGATGCAGGGCACCCGTAAATTTATAGCGGCCCCTCACCTCTTCTGACAGAATTTTAATAACCAAACTTGTAATAACAATGTTGCCATAAATTTCATTTTAAAAAATTTATTTTTACACTGAAGGATAAAGAATGTAATTAATCATTCATACTCTCTTTGTTTATTTTCATTTATTTCCCAAGTACACGTATATTTAATATTTTCTAATGAAAATAAAGATGAATGGAATAAATAAAAACAAGAAATATTTAATAAAATAGTTATTCATTCGTAACAAATGTTCGTTATTTCCCTATCGCAGAATAACTTATTTTGTGTCTATAAACCTGAAAATAACAAGAAGTCAAGAAAGTCCTCCGTACCATAACCGGAGTGATCTGGGATTAGGGGGAGGGGCCTAAACACATAAAGGAGAAGAACTAACAGTGAACTACTTGCAAAGACTGGTTAGTAACTATCTTATGATAAGAAGGCAAGGAGGTTACGATGATGGAATATGTGGTCCGAAGCAGTCATCAGGACGCCTCTACACAACGATGAACGCCAGTATAGTTGGCAAGAGACAACATGAAAGGCCAAAAACCAAATAGATAAACAGAATAGGATGCGAAAGAGCTTCATGCAGCCAACTGGAAAGCAGTGGCCCAAGACAGGCAAGCGTGGAGAAGGCTGGTTCGGGTGGCGAGCTTTTTTTCGAATTTTTTTACGATCGCAACATTTTCTCTTACTATATGTATAT
>NW_027109785.1:47114-48692 GCF_000696795.3 Halyomorpha halys
CAGTCAGTAGGTTTACGACGAAGAGTAAAGGTGATTTGATGGGATTTGATGGAATTTTCGAGCGATTTGAACGGAAAGTTTTCCGAATCATAACCGGAGCGATCTGGGATTAGAGCCTAAACACATAAAGGAGAAGAATTAGCAGTGAACTACTTGCAAAGGCTGGTTAGTCACTATCTTATGATAAGAAGGCAACCTTCGTATAAAAAGGCAAGCATCGTAACCTCCGATGATGGAATATGTGGTCCGAAGCAGTCCATCAGGACGCCTCTACACAACGATGAACGCCAGTATAGTTGGTAAGAGACAACATGAAAGGCCAAAAACCAAATAGATAAACAGAAAAGGATGCGAAAGAGCTTCATGCAGCCAACTGGGAAGCAGTGGACCAAGACAGGCAAGCGTGGAGAAGGCTGGTTCGGGTGGCGAGCTTTTTTTCGAATTTTTTTACGATCGCAACATTTTCTCTTACTATATGTATATTCCACATATAAGTAAGTGAAAGTAAATAGTACGCCAATTTTACCTAAAAAACGAAATATCATTCTAGTATCTTCGAAATTTGATACGTAGTATTTTCATCATAGTATCGTTTTGGATTTTCATTTTCATGAAGATAGTTAACCGTATGAAATAGATTAGGGGAAGATAGTCCGGGATGCGGTCAATAAAGGTACCAAAATAGTAAAAGAAAAATATTACTGTTAACTATTTATTGTACTCAGTTCCTACAAAAAAAGTCGGTGATTCCACGTGAGTAAAACGACAATTAATACTTTTATAATCCACCTAGATCACATCCTTACCTGGAATTACCAGATAACCTCAAACTAACTCAAAACTACGCAAGATTAGCAATGCTATATCCTATTTTAAATAGAAAATCGGAAATAACTATTCTCATTTTGAAGACTATATTTGGGCCGCTACTGATGGATAGCTATGAAGTCTGAGGAGCGGCATCCCTTATGAAAAGAAAAACAATACAACAGTTTCAAAATAAGGTTCTAAGAATCGAAGTGGATGCTCCTTGCTTTGTAATAAATAGCCAATTGCATCGGGAACTGCAGATGGAATCAATAAAAGACTTCATAAAAAAAGTTTCATAAAATTCCACTCCCATGTACCGACCGACAGTTATCTAACTTTGATTTATTGACTAACATTGACAGTTTGAAGTAGATCGAAGAGAGTCCGAGTGATGGTGAATATAGGTTACAAAATATTAAAATAAAACTTCTTAGTATTAACCAACGTTTTGCCCAACTTTGCAGAGTTTCACCAGGGCTGTCAGATTGAAACAAAGAAGACTCCAATAACTCGATAAGCAGTTCAGTTGTCACCTTTGTTTCAATCTGAAGGTTAACAATGAATAGTTTTCTTCTACTATTTTGATACATTCACTGACCGCCACCCGGACTATCTTCCTACAATATAATTCTATTTTAATTTTCAACACACCATTCATTTTAGAAATAATTAATTAATATCTAATTGTATAATTTTTAATTGATTATATAATTTTAAATAATACCAAATTTTCTGATTTTAAAATTTATAAACCTAGCCTACTCGTCT
>NW_027109785.1:49951-55097 GCF_000696795.3 Halyomorpha halys
CCAATAACTGACCAATCTGAATTATTTCACTTCTTTCCAAGTTAAAAGAAGCAAATAAAATTATTATTTTTCTAATATTTACTTTGATAGATTTATATAGAAAAGCAATATTAAATAAATAAGTATAAATATAAAAAAAAACAATTGAAGTACATTAAAAAGTTAGGGAGCTGGAAAAGAAATACAATAATCCTAAACAAGAGGAAATCTAAATATCGGCAAAGTAGTTCTCTTGCTACTTGGAGCGTAGGAATAAAAGTCCCTTAAAAAACCCAAATTGCCACTCTGACAAAGGAGGGGCTATAACTTCAAGAAACGGAAGAAATGACTTTTCTTCAAGACAATATAGTTTCTTTTGTTTTCTTTTTTTTAATTTCAACCATCTATTCAGTCAATCTTAAAAACACATTAAAATATTCTAGCTATAAAATATTAATAATTTTCTCTTTATAACGAAATCCGCAGATGTTGTTAATATTCCTTTAGGTCTGGAAGTGACACGAAGTAATTTCCTTTTTTTTAATGTATAAAGAAAAACAATGTCTTTATTTCTTCTTACTTCCCTGATATTACTATTTTTATCCTTTATATTACTATTTGTTTGATTATTTTCTAAATTGATTATTAAATTAATGATTTATTATCCTGATTATTTAAGAGTGGTTTATTTTATGATTAACACAAACAACAATTGATCTACTTTTACTCTCAAACTATTTATTTCAAAACATCTCCAACGTTTCGGCCCTTAGACCATTCCTCAAGGAGACAACCTATAAAATATGTTTTCGTATTATTATCCTCACACAATAGTAATGTTTTTGAATATACTTTAATCATCGATGTCATATACCCGTAAATGTCTCTTTTGCAGGCTAATTGCCCATGTCATGTCTTTAAAACAAAATTAATATTATAATTTCAATTCAAAACTATTCCACACTAAATATTGTCTTTCTTTAACCTTATTAACAACAACAATTTAAAAATAATAATTTTTCTCCTATCATTCTTATTTATACATTTTTTCCCATCTCACATTACATCTTTCCTCTACATTACATTTTTTATGTAATCTGTTATAATAATTTACCTGTTATGCTTACCATTTTATAACAGTTATTATGTATGCTTATTGAATTAAATTAATAGACCTTTTTTATAATATATATTTTGATGTATCTGTTCAATTTATTACTTTAGTTCATAATTTATCACTCATTTACCCTTATATTAACTCTATTTGTACAGCAATTTACCAACTGTTTTAATATTTTGTTAATATCTGATACAATAATATTTACTTTAAAATTACATAAACTTTTATTTTTTTTAATGCTTTTACTAATTAACTTTGGTTAACATTTTAGCAGTTTATTTTATACATTATTTTTTTTGTCAAACTTTTATATCGATTACTTGTATATAGTTATAGTTATGTGATAGTTAGGTGTATGTTAATTTTATTTTAATTATACATTCTCGGCTTAACGCTGTAATGTTCAAGTTTCTAATGTTTTTCTGTTGTATTTTTTTGGTTAGGAACTATTTAAAGAAATTCAGTGTAGAAGGAAAGATTCCGTAGTAAAGTGGTAGTGCTGAAGGTTTAAACAGATTAAGATTCCACGTAAAAATAGAACTAATTTTAATGTAATAATAATAATAAAATCTTAACGAACCCAAAGGTTCAATACCGATACCCCCAATCCTACATACATCTGTCCAGTGACGCAATCCTCCCATCTACGTTTCGGTCTATTTCTCCCTACCTTTATTAGTCGGTTTAGTGTTTGTTAATATTTTAGGAATTGTTACTAAATCTCATCTTACACGCCTATCTCATTCACCAAAATGTTATAATATGATTTATATTTATCTGACGCAGTTCCTTCAATTCAGTGTTATGTTGCCTTTTAAATTAAATTAAACACATCTTTTTTCGGTCCAAATATTTTACGTAACATTTTATTATCAAAAACCTTAGGGCGCTGTTCTTCCCTTATCTTTAAAAAACAGTGATAAGAATAATATTTTTGTAAATTCTAAAGTTTTTGTACAGAATGCGCTAGCTAAACGATTTCGAAATTGAAAAATAACAAGCATTTCTTTCCTTTTACCTCACTTTTATTTCCTTATCAATTTCGTTTTTTCTAGTTACTCAATAACCGTATAGAGTCATAAATATACCAAAATATATTGATGTAATTAACAATAAGACAATAGAAGAGTTATTTATAAAATATAAATTAATATTTTCGAAAAAAAATTTATGTATTTGTATATAAACATTTATTTTTTTTTTAGACATCAACAAAATATTAAGTCTTGATCAAGTTATCACGAAAATAGTTGAAGAAAAATAATGATAATTAAATGGCACAATAATATAAAATTTATAAATCTAACATATAAAAATCAATTTTTGTTTGTTCCTACTTTATGCACCCGTATACCGTTCACCCGGTTGTGATAGGGCATTTTGGAAATCAGGATTTTCACAGGAAGAATATAGGCCAGATTTTTTCAGTAAAAAAAAATTAAGGATTTTTGGCGTGTAGCTCAAAATTAAACGTTTTTTTTCTAGGGTATAAATATGACAATTGATTTGCCTCTTTCTGAAGGATAATAAACAAAAATTATTGATTCTATTAAGTAACTATTATACAGAGAAGCTTCCTGTTACCAATTATGTAACTACAGTCACTTTTTATCACTTATTATATGTTAATTGATATCAAAGTTTGAATAGTGTTATACATATTTTGTGTACACATCTTTATAGTACAAGAGCCGGGAAGAAAAAAAGGCAGTTATCTCACAAGCCAAATTTCTTAAATATCTTCTCAAAGAATAATAGTTAGCTAATTTATTTTGAGAAATCTATATCTCAGGAACTATTAGACGTACAGATGTCTATTAGTACTCAAATTAAAGCTAGTTTAATGGACTAATAAGAAGTTTATGACCTTTACCTTGGTAGGAATAGTAGTTTTCTTGATTTATAGTTGTTCGGACAATAAGTTTAATTTATGAAAAACTTCATTTCAGAAACCATTGGACGTACAAATGTTCGCCAGCGCTCAAATTGAATCTGTACGTCAAATGGTTTTTGAGATATAGATTTTTCAAAATAAATTCACTAACTACTGATCTTTCAGTACATCTCATATTTTATGATATGTTGCGTTTTAAAAAGCTATATCTCGAAAACTATTTAACGTAAATAACTCTATTAGGGCTCATATTTTAGCAAATTTGCCCTTCTTTAAATGATGTCCTCTTAGGTTTTCTTGTGTTGTTCCTACTTTTTGAGATATATAGCTCCGAATGAAAAATTAATTTACTTTTATCGATTTGAAACGGCCGCCATTTTTTATTCTCCCTACCTATACTTGGCAGACTCATGAATTTTGAGTAGTCATTATACATAGCTTTCATTAAAGTAATAAAAAATTGGGGTGGGATAACTGCTTTTTTTCTTCTCTTGGGCTCTTGTACTATTAGATATAGCGAAACATTGCCGGACCTGCTTGTATATAATAAAACCAGAATTATTGTGTACTTTTTTTATTGAAAGTCGAGTCACTAATTATTTTTCTAAGCCCACAGAACAGGGAAAACTACACCTTGTTAATATTAATATAAATAAGTGCTATGAAATATGAATGTTTATAAAAATTATGGAAATATTTTAATTGTCCTCAATTTCCAAGTATTCTTCCCAAAAATTCCCTCGATCGTCTTTTTTTTTTTTATAAAAAAAATTTTCAATATAGATTCTATGTATAAAAAAATAAATAAATGGAAAAAACGAGGTAGAAGTAAAAGAAATATTTAAATAAATTGGGAATTATATGTATTATATATTATTTAATATATTATTCTTTAGCGTTTTAAAAAATCTAAAAAAAAAAATTGTTATTACAATTCTTTAATAATTCTTTGCCATTGAGCAATAAAGGACCCGTTTCTTAAACGCTTTGTCGTATCAATGACCGAAATTGTTTTCTCAAAGGATTTCTTTAGAAGAACTAATATCAATTAGCGAGCTCCCTGAGGAATTAAAGCGACCAAGGGGCTCCTCAAGGAACTAGTTTAATTCAATTAATTAATTAATTATTTCAAGCGGAAAGTAAGTGCTCCAGTTGAAAACAGAATGCCGGGGTGTTCACTTAAGAGGCCCCAATTCAACTTCACCATTTGACCCCTTAACTTTCACCAGGTCTAAATAAATAGTTTCCTAATACCCCAAAAACAATATATATTTTATAGAAAATAAAATATCAAGAATATTTCAGGATATGTGTAGAAATCGGAATAAACAATTTTATAGCTAATAAATTTTAAATAAATATAATTTAAAAGCTATTTCAATCTATGGTTATTATTAAAAAGTTTAATATGCTTGTGCATATACATATATTCATTAATGAAAATAAAATATTAAAAAATGTCTTTGTTTCTGCTGATATATTTTGTTTTTTAAGTAAAAATTATCATTTTAGTTAATTAAAAAAATACATTAAATTATATCAAAACCAGAAAGGTGTGTTGGCTTTTAGGTTGATTTCCAAAACACAGATACTTCTGAAGAATTTAATTTTTCGGGAAACGTTTTATTTAAATAGCTTAAAATTTAGCTACACCTAGAAGTAACTGTAAATATTAGAGCATTCATATTATGGCATATTTTAAAAAATATTCACTCGAATTTCAGAAAGGATTGAGTGTTTTTTTGTTGTAGTAAGTAGTTATCTTAATATTGAGCAATGAATGAAAAATGAACGAACAATATGGACTTTCAATGTTAAGCTCTTGAAATAATTCAATATTTACTTTTGAAGATTTTTACTGCTTCTGTTTTATTTTCAGTTTTTTTTTTTTAATTTAATATTAATTCAAAATAATAATTAAAAAAAAATAAATACAATCTACCAAAAATTAAGGACATTAAGTATTATTATTCAAGTATTAATTCATACAATTTATGGTTTTTGAGATATAGATTTTTCAAAATAAATTCACTAACTGCTGATCTTTCAGTACGTCCTATACAAAATTTTTATGAAATGTTGCTTTTTAAAAAGCTATATCTCGAAAACTATTTAACGTAAATAACTCTATTAGGGCTCATATTTTAGCAAAT
>NW_027109785.1:55352-63928 GCF_000696795.3 Halyomorpha halys
TAAAATATGAATCTATATCAAAAATATAATAAAAAATAAATAATTTTTGTAAAAAACAAAGAAAATTAAATTTAAGTAACAATGAAATAAATTGACTTTTGAATGAACTCCAAGAGTTTCTATTGTTTTTCTAGGAATGAAAAAAACATATATTTTTTTTATCAGAAAGTGGGCTTTAGCCGTTGAAATAATAAAATACTATCCAAAAATGTAATTTTAATGGAAGTAAACGAAAACAACAAAAACAGTGGGAATAGAATAAACTTATAGTTCTGAACGTATGGAAGTTAATAAACAAAGAAAAAATTAAAATCCATCCATTGTAAATGGGTTTTAAGGAAAAACCTAATTACACTAAACACCATGTAATATGTAATATTTTGGTTTATATATAAGTCGGAATAATTAAAATGGATCATAAAAAATTGTGTAACTGTTAAAGAACGGATTTTGCGAAAAAACAAAAATAAACCAAAAAAGTTATCAGTATCAAATCATCCAGACTTTAACCAGAGATACAGAGTCTTACCCACTCTTTATAATAAACACATGTGTTGATATATTTATATATATTTCACTAACCTTCAGTGTTTATCGATCAAAAACATTTATTTGTTTTTTTTATTATATTTTCAGATACAAAAATTATAAGAGAATATTGGTGGAATATGGATAATATAAGAGAAATATAGTAAATAAATTATTTTTCTTTATATATTGGTCGTAAATGTTCCATACGTAACTGATCTAGCCCGAACCAGATACCATTCCTTCCATTATAAACTCCCTAACCACCAAAGTCCACTAGTTTCTAACCTTGCTTCATCTTCCATTCCTGATAATCCTCCGCGGCGCCTGAAAAGAAGATGGCCTCGTGACCTTATATTGTAAACTGTTTTTAGAGTTCTACTACTCGGTAGTTTCTCTACATGCTGTATCATATCATTATGTCATTATGATCATATTTACTTGTATTTTTTATGCAGTTGTAAATATCAATAAATAAATAAATAAAAAATATATATATATTGGTCGTATATTGATATTGAAAAAATAATACAATCTGAATGACAGAATAGAAGAGAATTACTGTAATAAAACTTGAACAATTAAATGAACAGTTGTATAACTTATAAATTGGGATGGGCGGTGGTCCGAAAAGGAGGCACTTCCCTAGTAATTTAAAAAATATACAAATTAACTCAATAACACTTTAATAGGTTATTGATTCAAAGTATGTAAAAGCATCTTTGCAACTTCTAATGCAGTGTGATAAAAATGTAAAACGATACTTTGCATGAATTGCATAGTTTGATTGTGAACCAAAACTCATCCCGTCGGCAAATGTAAGCTAAACACAATTTACTTTGACGGTCCATGAAATTTGAATGTAGTGTGAACACCTGTTCGTGCAGGTGAACTCCACAGCGTATCATCCACTCATGGGACTTAATTGAGATTTAATGAGTTTACAAACTTGAAATTACATTTTAGATCGTGGTTTTAGTGTTATACATTCCCTTCCGCTAATTTAATAGTTAAATTTAAGCGTATTTGATCTCTGATATAATATTTACGTGGAATAATGTTTGAAAGATACCTTTTCTTATCGTATATACATAAAATATGTTAAAAAATATAAAGATAAATTCAAAATATGAATATGAATATTTATTTCATTGTACAACTACATATGTATATTTTTGAGGGTCTTTAGATCAAATCAATAATAAAACAACTATTTTAAGGAGACGTTTCGACATTTTATTGTCATCTTATTCTTCCTCGACAATGAAAAAAAAGTTTATTTTTAATAATTACTTAAACTAATTTTTAAAAACTAAAATTTACAAAATACTAATTAAGATTAATAAATAGAAACATTTTAAGATTTTTTTTTTATAATTTTAAATTTCAAACAATTTAATTGTTTAATAATTTTCAAATATTAAAGTTTATTTTACTAATTATATCGATTCCTTTTATATTCGGTTTGATATTTCAATACATTTTTTATTATAAAATTAATTCAATGTATTTTCTAATTTCTGAATATTCTGCGCTACTTAAAATTATTACATCATTAAAATCAAAATTGTAGTTGTTACATATGCTACATCCAGCTACTGCTGTATCGTTATGTTGTTTCGATTTTAACATTTATATGTTGATATAAATCTAAATATTTGTTGCTTAATAAGTGTTTTTAAATTCACGTGTGCTTAAATTCCCAAAAATCGTTATACGTAAAAGTATAACCCTTAGAAATATTAATTATTGTAAAATTATTTTTATTATTATTAATCTGTCCAAATAATGATCGACTAGAATTACATTTGAATTATGGCAAGTTAAATAATATATTTATTAATAGATAAGCTAACAATTAGAGATCATGTACCCCCGGAATATACGACTATCCACTTTTGAAAAAAAAAAAAGGTTTTAGCGACCTAATAATACTATTTCTTGTGCCTATTTATATCCAACATCATTTTTTAATTACACTCAAAACACTATCTCATTATTTGTTGCACAATTACTTCATGGGCTTAAAGGATACATTGATTCAAGAGCATAAAGGAACGAAATATGGAATCGGATATATAAAATCGAACAGCAATTGGAATCGTTAAATAATTTAATCAAAAACCGGTTAACGAAATTCCACTACCAATTAAAGCAGTTAAAGTGGTAAAGTGCAGTGGCTTACAACGTTAACAACCCAATCTCCTCCCGAAGAATGAAACCCCGGGTAATGCAAGACATCCTGCAATAAACTCTATAGTTGTTAATTTTTATGATTACTATTTATTTTCTCTTTCTATTACTGTTTTTTTTTCAGTTGAAGATAATTATCTACTTATTTTTATTATTTTTCTTAATATCTTTACTGAAATTTACAACTGTATATTATATTATACATTCAGTACATCTGATCTAAGTTTTAATGAAATGATACAGGCGTTTACAGAAACTACCCATTGGTAGCACTCTAATGACGTTTCACATTAGCAGATCTCATAGCCATCTTCTTTTGAGGCGCCTCGTAGGATTGTCAGGAATGGAAGAGGAGGTAAGGTTAGAAAACTAGTGGGCTTGGGTGGTTAGGGAGTTTATAATGGAAGGATTGATACCTGGTTCGGGCTAGGTCGGTTACATAAGGAACATTAAGGTCTTTATGAATGGTTTTATTTGTGACAAAATAAGAATCATTGATAATTTTATGAAGGATTTTGGTTCGTAACGATTGGATACGAGAGGAACTCGGAGGTTTAGTGGAGCCCTAAAATTCGATTCCGTAAATCCATATAGGCTTTATTATAGTCAAGCAGATCAGTGTTTTGTTATGGATTGGAAGTTTAGACCGTTTGTCCAGTCAGTACTGTAATAGTCGAAATCGACGTGCAGTTTCCTGTCTTGTCAGTCTTGTGTGAGGTTAGTCATTTGTCCAGATGTAGTCCAAGCTAGGATCATATCTGTTCAACAGGGGTAAGATCAACATTACTAAAGGAAAATGTAGGGCAATTGGTAGATTTACTATGAAGGGTAAAGGTGATTTGATGGGATTTATTTTAATCCTCTAATTACGACACTGTTCTTCGAGGGTTGTAATCTGGGATTGGAGAGTTTGTGATGCAATTTAAGGGTTATTAGTAACTACAACATGAGTCATCGGCATACGTGGTGAGAATAGTGTTAGGATTGTTTCGGATGTCAGCTGTACAGACGATGTAGAGGATGGGACCTAGGATCCTACCTTGAGGAACACCAGCGGACTGAATTTATTTTGTTAATTCTATTAATATCATTTGTTTTTGTGTGTTTTCTCTTTCATTCTTTAATTACCAGTACATAACTATTATTTATCATTATTATGTATAATTGTACAATAATTATAACGTTGTAAATAGTTAGGGGTATCTTTGCGCGAGATTAAGTTACAAACTTACTCTCATATTATCAAGTTACAAAATTATCAACTGTTAATAATGGCTATTATAAGTCCCACCAGGCCGAGTCAGTAATTAAGAATAAAGGAAAATATAGACTCGGTTTTTGGTGTCTTGTGATTATATGCATTATGACATCATCAAGAATTTGAAATAAAACATTACGTAAAATAAATAATAACCCTTAAAATGGAAAACAGGAAATGTGAGTACTGGAGTTATTATATAAATGAGTAATGAAAGCTTTCTAGATCGCCATTAGGAAACAAAGTGTATCATTTGAGTGAGATGGTAGCCGATCTCCAGCATTACTTTCCTCATTTCAAAATGTAATGATGATGCCTGCAGTTGCACTTATAATGAAGCAATATCCTTTGGCCTGATCTTATTCGCACTCATCAAGTTACTGACTGGAGCATGTTCTTCAAGTTACGTAACCTTTACGTCCAAGATCCCAAGAGGAGAAAAGAATCCGGTCGGTACAAGAGCCAGAAATAGAAAAAATCAGTTATTTCACCCCAATTTTTTATTACTTTTATGATAACTATGTATAATTACTAGTCAAAACTGATGAGTCTGCCAAATGTTGTTTTTTAAAAAGCTATATCTCGAGAACTATTGAACGTAAATAGCTCTATTAGGGCTTACATTTTAGCAAATTTACTCTACTTTAAATGATTTTCTCTTAGATCTTCTATTGTTTTTGGTAGTTTTAAAGATATAGAGCTCCGAATAAAAAATTAATTATTTTTAACGTTTTCAAACAGCCGCCACTTTTTATTCCCCCTACCAATACTTGGCAGACACATAAATTTTTACTAGTAATTATACATAGTTTTCACTAAAATAATAAAATATTAGGATGAAATAACTGCCTTTTTTCTCCTCTTGGGCTCGTGTACTAGTAGACTTGTTCCTAAGTTATTTTTATTATAATTTTCGAGAAAAAAACATTTTAAGACACGAATAGGGGAAAATAGTTCCGTTCAAATTTTTGTTTTTGAGGCAGGTTATTCGCATACACACAAACTATTTTGCGAGAATTGTATTTTTTTCGACTTGGGGGACCTTAGAAGATGAATTTCTGTACAAACTGTTCTAAGTCTAAATCTGGACAAACGACATGGAATCCTCATACAAGACTGAAAAGACAGGAAACTGCGCGTCGATTCCTAGACAAACTTACTACTTACTAGACAAACGGTCTAAACTTCCAATCCATTACAAAAGACTAAACATTCGAATGCATCACGTATCCAATCCTTACTATCCAAAATCTTTCGTAAAATCCTCAATGCTCCTTACTTTATCACAAATAAAATCATACATGAAGACCTTAATGTTCCATATGTAACCGATCTAGCCCGAACCGGATATCATTTCTTTCATTACAAACTCCCTAACCACACAAACTCACTAGCTTCAAACCTTCCGTTCCGGACACTCCTCCGAAGCGCCTGAAAAGAAGATTGCCCTGAGATCTGGTAATGTAAAACGTCATTAGTAAGCTACCAAAGGGTAGTTTCTCTACACACCTTTAACACTTCAATTTAACTAAGATCAAATTTAATAAATATATTATAATGTACAGTTTTAAATAGCAATAAATAAATTTAAAAAAAAAAAGATTGTGAAAGAATTTTACAAACATTGATTGAACCATAATTTCTAACAAGAAATTATTGGATACAAATTATAATCTATTACAAAATACCGACAATTTATCGAATCACCGATCCACAATAATAAACTTACTTTGCATAATTTTCTTATAGTAAAATTGAGTAGTTACTATCGACACTATTTATTCTCTACCCTGAACATTTTATCGACGATCGATTGAACTCGATATAATAGAATGGAAACATAGAACATGGTCACAGAGAAGCAAACCTACGCTATACTCCCACATCCTTTTGACATGGTGAACACTATTTCGTTCAACCCAATCGATTTACAAAAACTGGGTTAGACCCCAAGAAGACTTCCTTTGTAAGGCACTAACCTGGTCCCCAGAGAGAAGATGGCAAAGATATCTGAGGGAAAGAGTCAACAAACCCTCGACCAAGAAAATGAAGTTTTTTTACTTCGACAGTACTCAAAACAGTGACTCGACAGTCTATTCTAAGTCACAATTTCTTTCTCATCCAATATACGAACCCTTCATTTTCGACAGAAAGAAATACTTTTTTCAATCATGCTACTCAGATAGATTAGATTGATAAAAATACAACCATACATATTAATTTATCATTAATCTATTTAATCGAACCATTCAACAATACACATTACTGTTATTTCCAAATTACTAAATCTTTATCAGTGTTTTTTTTTTGTCTTATCCACTTAAACCTCTATAATTATAAAACATTTTTTTAAGAATATAAATACGTAATAAAAAATTATAATTACACAATGAAAAAAAATGTTTAAATAAAAATAATAAAAAAATTAATTAAAAGAACATTCATTAGATAATGTTAGAAAAAATAAACATACTTTAATACTGAGCTCGTATGAGATTCTTAGCAAAATTTAGTGTCACTTTTTTAAACAAGATAAGTTTATTTCTTATTACTTAATTACTGGTTAAGTTTTTAGTTTTTTACACTAAAAAAAAATATGAGGTTGACCGTAGATTACTGATTGGAGAAGATGATCGGGGGGTGCGGTCAGCAAAGAAACAACATAAATAAATATTTTTGTTTATTTATGTTGTTTTTTGCGAACCGCACCCCCCGACCATCTTCTCCAATCAATTAAAAAAAATATGATTATGAAGAATTATATATGTATAATGTAAGGACACAATTTTTATAATTCCAATCATGATGTCTTTGTTGTTTGGTTTTTTTGGAAAACGTGTAGAAAAAACTATATTATTTTACAGAAAATTTCACCCTAGAAGGTGTTACCATAAAAAGTTTAAAAATACAAAACAGTGACCAAAAAAAACTAATAAAATTTCACAGCTCAATATCTTAAAAGCTATATAAGAAGCGAAAAATATTTTCATATTTATATCAATATAATATTATCTTATACATTTATTACTCTTGCTTCGCCCAGATGTTTCATTGAATCCTTATTTCCACTAAATCCCCCTACACCATACCATCTCCTCTTACCATTTTTTTTTTTCTTATACAAGTATATTTTAAAATTACATTCTGTACCGCTACAGCCTATGAAGAAGCGTCAGAGGTTCAGAACTTTGTAAGGAAGTTATTACTAGACCAATGGTTGTGCAAGGAGGTGATTTGGTCAGAATCACGTTCAACCCCCAGATTTTTACCCATTTAAAAGTACCCTATTTAAGAGCCTGGGTGGACCCTAGGAAGGCTCTAGGATCCACAGGAGTAAATTGACATTATATATTTACTTTTTTTTTTTAATAATACACAAACCATATGTGATCATGCTGATTTCCTACCTAAAGTGTACATTTTTGTCATTCGTAAGGGCTGAATGTCCTAGAATGGAAATCATTTTTTTCATTTTAAAAATTATCAAACAAACATGAAATAAGATTTAAGTTTATTATTATTATATATTATGATAGTTAATAAGAGCTATTTACATAAACTATAAATAGAAAATGCAATAAGGGAAAGTATTGCGATTGTGAAAAATTTCGAATTCGAGTTTTAGACGTAAATCCATGTCTTGAGGTCCCCCAAAAAAACGTTGTCTCGCAAATTGGCCTCAGTGTCTGTGTCTGAGAAAGTCGTACGAAAATAAAATTACATATTTTAGGTGGGTATGATCACCAGATTGGATTCCGATCTGTTTTACATCGGTAAGAGGATTATTAAAGTATCCTGTAGGGCAGTCTGTAGGTTTACGATGAAGAGTAAAGGTGATTTGTTGAAAATCGTACTTACAGAGACTGAAATTATATATTTAAGGTATTTCCTACCCCGAACATCCTATTACACTATCCAGCAATGTTATCGTGTGGTGGACGTTGTCTCGTCGTCTTTGGGACTCGGAATGTACTGGGGTGTCTTTTTCGATGTAAAACAGGCTTTTGATCAAGTTTGGCACCCAGGAATGCTTTACTAACTCCATAAATTCCTACCTCCTACATACTTGCGCATTATCCGTTCCTTTCTCACTGATAGATTATTTTAATAAACCACAATAGTTCCTATTCATCTTTCTTCTCTCAGTCCGCTGGTGTTCCTCAAGGTAATATCCTCGGTCCTATCCTCTATTCAGCTGACATCCCAACCAATCCTAACACTATCCTAACCTCTAACCTTGATGACACATGTATGCTCGTAGTCAATTATAATCCTTTAATTGCATCCTGAATACTCCAATCTCATATCAACCCTCAAAGAATGATGTTGAAATTGAAAAAACCAACGCCGCGGATCTTTATAACTTGTATTACGGTTTCTTTGTTTTTTTTGTATAACTTTTGTATTCATGGAAAAAAATTTATATTTGTTATTCCCATCTCAAGAAACTCTAAAATACGAACTTTTATAGCAACAGAAAAATAAAACCTTTTTGTTTAAATAAATAATTCAATTTGTATCCATTTTTGTCTCAACACATTTTATTTTTCTTATAAGTCCGACGTTTCGGCCAATCCGGCCATCCTCAGGGACATCT
>NW_027109786.1:0-536 GCF_000696795.3 Halyomorpha halys
TATATCTCAGGAACTATGGGACGTACAGATGTCTCTTAGAACTCAAATTAAAGCTAGTTTAATGTACTATAAAGAAGTTGATGACCTTCACCTTCGTAGGGATAGTAGTTTTCATGATATTTGCTAAAATAAATTGATTTATAGTTGTTCAGACAATACATTTGATTTATGAAAAACTTTATTTCAGAAACCATCGGACGTACTGATATCTGCCAGCGCTCAAATTAAAGCTAGTTAAATTTACTACAAAATAGTTAATTATGTTTATCTTAGTAGAAGTAGTATTTTTTATATTATTTGACAAAATAAACTCACAAATTGTTAATTTCTAGTTGTTCGTATAAAATGTTGGATTTTTGAAAAAAATATAATATAATATAAAGACGCACATATGTCAGCCAACACTCAAAATAAAGGAAATTTCACTTACTATAAAGTAGTTTATGACACTTATCTTCGTAGGGGTAGTTATTTTTATGATATTCACATATGAATATAAATTTGGCAAATGAAACTATAAATCAATTTATTTTAGC
>NW_027109786.1:2919-3260 GCF_000696795.3 Halyomorpha halys
CTGCAAAGTGGGGCGAAACGTCGGAAAATAAATAGTTGTAAACTATTTTTGTTTCTCTTTTGACCGCAACCCTGACCATCTTCTTATATATTAATATCCATTATAGTTTATAGTTATTTATTTTTTGAAAATCCATCATTTAAGCTACGTCAGCGCCGTTTTCGAATAATATATGAATAAAACTTATCTCATAAGTCAAATAGGATAAATTCAGGCCAGCATGTACCTGCCGATGCAAATAACCCATCCACACTCTTGCGCGAATTTGCTGTAGTTTGGCAAAAATGTAGCTGCAGCTTTGCAGTTTTAGTTTTTTAGATGATGTACACTACCATTGCTAT
>NW_027109786.1:3337-3843 GCF_000696795.3 Halyomorpha halys
AATATATTAAAATAAACTTAGTAAATATATGAACTAACTGTAAATTATTTAAAATTGAAGTAATGTAAAAAAAAAAAGTTATAAAGAAATTTATATCCGATTAATGATTGATGCAGAATGATGAAATAAAAGAGTTAGATAAACTAAGAGTAGTCAGTAATACAAATAACAGTAATTAGATGTGGTGCACATAGTTTAATAATGTGGGTGAGAAAGACAGTAAGAAAATAATAAAATATAGTTTAAATTAAAATTAAAATTAATAGCCCTGATGAAGGCTTGAAATTTTGGCCGAAACGTTGGTCCAATTAATCAGTTTTTGCTTACTTGTGTTCTTCACTGACCACTACCCCAATCATCTCCCCTAATATATAATTAACTCCTTATTAGACACTTTAAGCTAATATTAATATATTATTGTCAATAATTAATACTGATTATAATAATCAACTATTACATATTTTTAAATCAAGGAGAATAATTACCTTCCTGAAGGTTATCTTTAA
>NW_027109786.1:3893-4287 GCF_000696795.3 Halyomorpha halys
CCACCCGAGGGCGTACCATCCTGTAGTAATTTCTCATAGTAACCTTGCCTCATAACCTTACTCCTGAAGGAATCCTTTGCCCAATATTTATATATAGTTGAAAAGTCAATACTGGATCCTTACGAAATTCTTCGGACATAAAATTGGTTCTAGTTAAACTTCCAGTATTAAGTTTGCACATTAAAAATATTCACCGTATAGTACATAATTGCTAATATATATTTTTTGATCCATACAATTTTATATTGCACCTGTCAAATAAATATAATCAGGAAATGAGGTGTACTATAAAGGCAGGACATGGACTGGCATGAGGGGGGATCCTCCTCCCGTTCATGTAAACTATTTGATCAGCCAGGACAGGGGTGGCCAAGACCACACACCCTGGGGTGGC
>NW_027109786.1:4337-6226 GCF_000696795.3 Halyomorpha halys
ATATTATTGTCAATAATTAATACTGATTATAATAATCAACTATTACATATTTTTAAATCAAGGAGAATAATTACCTTCCTGAAGGTTATCTTTAACTATGATAACAACTAGATAGAAACTATAACAATAATCACCTACCTCTATTACTACAAAGATGAACAATCTAACTATATTTAAAACAATTTTTATATTATAGCAAACAACAAAAATTAAATTAATACATTCCTATTCTGTAATTCTACTGGTATATTCTTACAATATGGCCCTGTAAATCTACTCTGTTACTACTTATGTACCTATATTATCTGTTATCGTAATATTTTTCTTGTTATTCTGTACTTTCATTTAATCATTATGATTGTTCTCTTGTTTTTTTTCTTAACCCTGATGAAGACCTGAATTTCTATCCGAAACGTTGGCACTTATAAATCAGTTTTTTCTTATTTAGGTTCTTCACTTACCACTCCCCTAATCATCTCCTCATAAAATATTATACGGTAATTACAAAAACCTTTTTTATATAATAGAGAGATTATTTAGTGGGAAAAAAAAATCAAAATTTAACATCTAGAACCCATATGCAAAATTCGGTGGTTATGGGACTTATACACAAGATGATAGATATCTCTTAATACACTAATTGATAAAGATGGCAGTGTTTCCTGTCTTGCAGAATTTAGGTCATCCAATAAATTAGCTTTAATAGTACGAGTACGATAATTTTGATGCACGAATCTTATTTAATGCCACTAAATAACCTCCAAAGCCATATAATTAGAGCTGGAATATTAATTGAAGGAGTAAGTGGATGAAGGGGTAATGTTACAAATAGTAAATATTAATAAAACAAGATTTTTTTTTAGCCCTGACGAAGTACTGAAAATCTGGCCGAAATGTTGGCACTAATGAAAAAAATTTAATTTGTGTTCCTCAAACCATTCGCGCCTGCCACTGTTGATTTTGGTATGAGACTATTGGTGGATATTATGATCAGAGTGGTGGTGATAACTTTCAAATGACATAATTGAGGTTATAGCTTTGAACTTGGGACTTGGTAATAAACACTGAACCGACGGGTAAACGTCCGAGGAGTAGACCGAAACGTAGATGGGAGGAGTGCGTTAAGGCTGATTCAGTATATTTAAGTTTAGAAGGGCGTCACTGGACAGATGTCAGTAGAGAACGTATAATAGTTATTATTGTGTACATTAGGGGTATTCAGGATGATGTGTTAAATGTAAAATGTTTTACCATATTAAATGCTATAAATATAGGATTGTGAGCAGCTCTATTTAAAGTCTTGTTAAATGCATGAGAGTTCCTAGCGGATTTTCTGAGCAACTAGTTTTATAACCTTTCCTTCCTAAGCTTCATGTTATTGTTTACTTCTTAGTTTTGATTAAAGTAATTTATTACATCATGCCTAAATTAAGAGAAAAGTGGAAGTTTGGCCACTGAGTGCCTTGTTGATCTTCTAACTTGTGAGGAAGGGAATTAAGATGAGTTAATTGACAACTGTCATAACATTATTATTATTGTCATCCATTGCTTGATTAGTTACAAAAACATCCGAAACAATACTAACACAAGCAAAACAAAAATTACGAGCAGGTAACCTAACACAACAAAAATGGTGACGAGCTCAGCTGGTCTGTTGCGTGACATCATACTCCATTTAACAGACCTAGTAACAGACTCTCAACCCCTATTGTTGAAAATTATTTTTATTGTAACGAAAAGGGAGTTTGTAATTAAAATAAGATGTGTCTTCTTACAAATATCTTGTAAATTGTAAATGATTATATTTTTATTTACTTATAATTATTTCTTGTTTTTATTTTAAAAGTAATAAGTTTGTAAAATCTGAGAAATCAGTAAATGTGCCACAT
>NW_027109786.1:6276-6609 GCF_000696795.3 Halyomorpha halys
GACAGGAATAAGTGGGGTATTATTAAAGGATATTGTAGGGGAAGAGGTCATGGGTTTACGTCGAAGGGTAAATGTGATTTGGTGGGATTTATTATAATCCTCCAGTTTTGGCACCATTTTTCAAATGTTTGCAACTTAATAGCATGTTTTGGTTCAATTTATGTCACCGAAACAAAATAATAAAGTATTTTAAAATGTTTAATATTAACTAAAAAATATAATAAAGTTTAAGAAACTATCGATTTTATTCATTAAATATAATCCTCAAATTTACAGCGTATACCGATGACACCAACTGATATGCCATTTATTTCAACCTTTCTTTCATGAGAT
>NW_027109786.1:7780-9890 GCF_000696795.3 Halyomorpha halys
GATCGCGGACAGATTAACAACGTTGGAGGAGTAGTAAATGCTTACGAGACCCCAGAGCTAAAAATATACTTCCCTGGCTAGTAGGAATCTGCCAACTCATCGAAAAAATGTTTATTTAAAAATAATTTTTTTTTTCTTTTTATCATGAAATTCGCAACTGTGTCGAAAGTAACAAACGGCGAGGACCGGAAATCCATCTGTGTCATATAATTATTTTCAATTTCTCTCTTGCTGTAAGTCAGCCTTCTGGATTCGGAAGCCCATAAAGTGGGTACTCTTAATTCTAAATTAAATCTAGCGTTCGAGTGTGATTCTGATAAAACCGCCATCTTGCATAACCGTTGGTCTAGTATTACAAAGTAATGCACTCCTAACCCTTCATTGGGATTATACCTTTATCACCAATTACCCTTAATTGTTTTTTTTATTTATTTAATGTGATTTACAACTGTACAAATAATAAATACAATAAGTAAATATGTTGTATGTTTCAAATACACTTGAAAATCTTGGGAAGGAACCACCCATTGGTGGTACTTCAAGCATTAATTTAAATTAGAAGATCCTGTGGCCAAGTTTTTTTCAAACGCCTCGGAGGATTATCAGGGATTGTTGAGGATGAAAGATTAAGAATTAATGGGTTAGGATGGGTAAGGAGTTTGGAATGAAAAGACGCATATCTGTTTTGGGCCAAATCTGCAACGAATGGGATGTTAAGGTCTTTGTGAATGAGTTTATTTGTAACGTAATAAATCCTACGGAATACGTAGGATTTTGGATTGTAAATTCATCAATTAAATATTATGATGGCACAAGAGATTTGTGAAGGAACTGCCCATTGATAGCACAACAACAACATATCTATATTAGAAGATCTCGAAACCATCTTTTTTTTCAGGCGCCTCGGAGGATTTTTAGGAATAGAAGAGGATTTAAGATTAGAAAGTAGTAAGTTCGACTAAATATAGAACACTGAATTCCTTACGGATTTTATCTATGAGAAGCTAAGGAGCATTGAGTATTTTAAAAAGGATTTTAAATTGCATAGATTGGATACCAGAGAATTCCGATAATAAGGTGGAGCCCCAAAACTCAACTCCGCTACTGTTTTATAATGAAAGCCAATAGTATTATACCATAAATACAAGTACACAAACTATAATGTACAAGCACTAATACATTTTGTTTCATGATGGGGACGACTATTAGTGATATTACATCAGTTTAAAAGTATTTAAAATTATCTGGCAGAATTATATAAGTCAGTGTAGTTGAAAAAAATACAAACTACCAGATTAATAGTATTAGTTTGTACTTTATTATGAAAGAGGGTCCAGAAAGGACTTATTATTGTCATCTAGATTGATCTTTTATAATTAACGGGTAACTTGGACTGTTTGGTATTTACAGTGTACCACTCTATTCTAACCACGGTGGCAAGTCAAGTTTGTAGTTCGTGGGACCGCTTAAAAAATAAAAGTCGACTTCCCGGGTCACAATGGTTTTTGGCTTTACTGACCTCATCACCTCCCTCCCAATTTTTGGTTTAGAGGCCCCAATATCTCTTTTTGGACCAAATATTTCTCGCAAGACCGTTAGAAATAGTTCTTCTGGCGAGCTAAGTAAAGTGTAATAGTCTGGTAACGTTTTAGGTTTGTTCTCTCGTCAGAGTCGTGACTCGAGGTTCAGCTTCAATTTCGTTTATTTTAAATATTGTAGCCCGCTTAACCTTCAAATTCCCTGCACGATTAAATAAATACCTCTTTGTTTCCATATCGCATAACGTACTTTATTCCTCCTGTATTTTTTTTTTTTTGGATTTACTGAACTGAATTTAATTAATTAATTAATGAGAGAAAAAAAAACAACAAAAACTTTGTTGTTATAATACCAACCTTTATTTGTTATACTTGCTAAGTATGTTAAAGTCGAAAAATCCATTTGACATTAGTGTGAATAAAATGACAGACACTCGAATAAAAAATTATATGAATTCTGCTAAAACTTGTGCTACTATCGTAAATGAATCAAAACTCGCTGGGAAGTTTGTTATAGCTTCACTTCAAATATTTATTATTTTTTTTTTTACGCCTTACGAAATTTGTGGTAA
>NW_027109786.1:10584-10850 GCF_000696795.3 Halyomorpha halys
TTGTTATAGCTTCACTTCAAATATTTATTATTTTCAGATTGCAAGATCGTTGATTGATCGTGAACAGTATATAAAAGGAAGATGGCCCGGGTACGGTCAAAACAACTCAGCTTCTTCAGGGCTAAAAAAGATACAAACTATTAAAATAATTTTATAAAGTAAAATAATAAATTACATGAAATAAAAGTATACTAAGATATGGCTAAAAATGATTTAAAATTTGTATAAAAATGAACAAAGTAAATTGAAAATAAAAATTACGTCTA
>NW_027109787.1:0-3162 GCF_000696795.3 Halyomorpha halys
AATTTGGGGTCAGTCCTATCCTGTTTATTGTTGGCAAATAGTGAGTACACTCTTCGAAAATATGTCTAATCGTAAGAATGGACTGACAATATTTGTACGTTGGAGGCGGCAGTTTTCTGATTAGGTGAGAGTGCGTGAGGAGAGTATGACCTATTCTCAAGCGGGCCAGAGCAACCTCCTCCCTGCGGCTGTTACGGTAGGATGTTGATGTGATAGAGCAGTTGTATACATTGCTGCCTCCTAATCTTGCCTTTAATTTATTTCATTAGTTAGCTAAGGAGATCCACCATTTAGCTTCTTTCTAGTCTCTAGTACGTGCTGTCAAGAATACTAGTGGTATCCATATCTTATACTAATTTATAAGTGAGATGGTATAATTTTGTTATGAAATGTTTTGTATGATGTTATAATGTCGTCTTGTAAAGTAGTTAAGTGTAAGTATGTGCAGTGTTCTTTGTATTTTTTTTGTTTTTTTGGCTGTCCGGCATATTTCCAAATGGGTTTCTGTAAGTAGGTGTATGCGTGTAGTTGCATTCTCGATTTTAGGGCGGATAGTCTGTGAAATGGTGAGTAAAGGAACTTTAGAGGGTTAATGTAAGCCGCGTCTGTTCGAACCGTTGGAAACCTCAACCTCTTTTAACCAACAGTAACAAAATTTAGATTTAACGTCCTTATAAGGAAGAAATATTGTAATAGTTTCAAATAGAACTATTCAACAAGTTTATTTTATATCTCTCTATGTGTTAGTGTAGATTGGTTGAGTCATGTAGAAGCTAATTTCATTTTTATAAGGCGAAAAATTTGGGCTAAAACAATTTATTAATAGATTTTTTCGAATATTCGTAAATTTCTGGGAGGAGGGGGGTCTAAAAACAAATTGCAACTTGGTTCAACTTCAAAAAATCTAATATCACGCTTTGAAAGGTCAGCCATTCTGAAATGTTTCCATACAGGTCCTAATAAAAATGCACTATGAGGGTTATTATATAAACTATTCAGTTTATTCATGTTATTATATAAAATAGCTTATTCTTTTAGCCAATATGATTAATATTATAATTTCATGTGTGTATATATATTATAAAAATTATGAATAGTTTATATAATTTTTTTTTTTCATAAATAAAGAGGTTTCATAACCTCATAACTTCATAAACTATTCATAATTTTTTTTAATCCTCCAATACCAATCTTCGAGGGCTGTGATATGGGATTGAAGATTTTCGGATACAATTAATGGGTTATTATTAACAGCGAGCACACATGTGTCATCGGCAAAGTGGTGAGGATAGTGTTAGGATTGGTTGGAATGTCAGCTGTATAGACGGTGAAGAGGATGGATCCAAGGATACTACCTTGAGGAACTCAAGCGGACTGAGAATAGAGGGATGAATAGGAACCATTGTGGTTTACTTGGAAAAATCTATCAATGAGAAAGGAACGAATGATGAGAAAGTATCTAGGAGGTAGAAATTTACGGAGTTTGTAATTCCCTCTGTTCTGGAGTCTGAAGGCAAACCCACTCTTCCGGAATATTTTCCCTTCATCAAGACCTGGGAGGTAGCAGGGTACTGTTCCCTTGGTCGACGTGCTTGCCCTTGGGAAGGGATTCAGACTCAGTCTAAACCCAACCATTCATCACTAGCAGAGAGGTCACTTCCCAATCCTGACGCAGACAGCGAGTAAGCGCCACTGTGCACCCCTGCATACAGCAAATCCCACAGTCTACCTTAAAATTCCTTCTAGGCAAAGCAAGGACATTTATGATGTTCGTTATGTATTATGTAATATATTGAACTTCGGCTAATCTCTCAGGCATAGTACATTGGCCCGAAGCACGTCAAGTTTTTGATGGACTGAAGGCCAGCACTGTTCATGGAAATCGCCCCTCCACCACGACCTGGGAGGTGGGAAGGAACTGTCTCTCAGGTAGATGTACTCGCCGAAGGAAGGGGTTTTGGCTCAGCAGTCTGAACTGCACCACTAGCAAAGCGGACCCTCCCCGTTCAACATATAACTAAAGGGCAACCAGCACCTACTCCTCTCCACACACAGTAGACACACACTTATAAACCGTCAAATACCTTCGGATAAAACAAAGATTTAGCACTTCTATTTTATATTGTACTTGATATCAACTATTTGTTTTCTAACTTCTAATATTTTTGTGTTATTATCACTGCTATTTTGAGATTGTGACATGTCGTACATACACTCCCTATATGTGTTTCGAATTAAAGATAAGTTAGGCTACCACGGAGGGCGGGAGAAGAATTTATTAAACTTGTGAAAATTCTTCTTATAAAAAATAAAATTATTATTAAAAATATTACAAAACTTCAATTTTCGAATAATTGTATTTCACTTGTATACCAACAATGACCCAACTAATAAATTAGTAGAAGTGATAAGAGGGTGGGAGGGGGGTGGTGTGAAATAAATGAATATGAAAGACGAATTTAAAGTAACAGGTATTTCTTTGGAATTGAATTGATTATACCTGTTACTTACAATAAATTTATACTCCGGTACTTAAGGTATATGGTTGAGAGTGGACATTAGATGCGAAGGTGTGAAGAGGAGCCACCTGTAGCCTCGTGTAGGGGGGGGGGGTGTTCCTCGCATCAATTAGTTTGGAGTGTTCCCACTCTCCTCCTGTCTGCAGCGCTATCTATTAACATCCTAATGAATTGCTTTTATCAATACCTTATCAGCGGCCAAATTAAACAATGGCCCCTAACTGAACTAGTTCCGCTTCTGTCCTCATATTGATTACGGTTCATTAATATATTTGAATTAACACTTTATCATCTTATCATTATTCTATATTTTTTTCTTTTATTTTTCTTAGTGACTTTATTTATTAATTCACTCCACTCTTCATATAGAAGACAACAAGAAAATGTGATACCTTTCAAAATTGGAAAAATACTATGGCGTGGCGTGATAGAGCAGTTGTTGTTGTTGATTTTTGCTTAAAGGCGTAAAACCCTCTGGTCATCAACGCCTATGGGATGATAAAAGTAAAAAAAAAATAATCATAATAAAATAAATAAAAAATAGAAAAATTTAAAAAAAATAGAAAAATAATTTAAAAAAAAAAAAAAAAAAATAAAAAAAAATAAAAAACATAAAAATCGAAGAGGAGTTATAATTTATAAA
>NW_027109788.1:0-426 GCF_000696795.3 Halyomorpha halys
TGTACCGCAGAGTTTGTTTAAGGACAGTTAGCGCTTTTCGAACTGTTTCCTACGAAGCGGTGTGTGTGATCTGTATTTTTATTCTTATGTGAGGGGTGCAACTTTCCTCAAACACAGTGCATTTTTGTTTAAACCGAGAAACCGAGAGAAGTGAAACGTTATGTGTCCGCTTTTGATGTTGTTTTATTTATTATTTGACCAGAATTCAAATTGATTTTTGCAACAGAACAATTTATGATATCAACTTTGATAATTAATAACCAATAGTAATATCAAATAATAATAATAATAATTAATGATAAATTTAAAGATGTAATATAAGCATAAATGTGTGTTTTTTTTTACGAGGGTCGGTGGAAATCTTCAAAAGACACGGATAGGCCCGTACCTATCCGTGTGTGGGATTTTTACCCACTAAAACCACCG
>NW_027109788.1:8566-9628 GCF_000696795.3 Halyomorpha halys
AACCTGAGGAACAGACGCTGACCAGTACGCCGCCTATTCTAGGAACCGTCGCGCCTGGATTTGAATCTAGTTTTGGTCCACCCCGGGTATTTTATTTCCCCGGTTCCCACCATATCTGGTGAGAATCCCCCTATCCGCCACCTGGGGAGGCGCCCGATGTCGCATGTATATAAAGAGATGTACCGAACCCAATAAAGTTAGTATGTTACAGCAGATCACACGTGTTACATCTTATTTCTTCTTCTCTTTTTTGACATTGTGCGTTCGCCAATACTTAACTGGTGCCGAAACCCAAGAACTATAGATACCGGATTAATTTTCAGTCTAAAATTTTTTTTTCATTATTCTCTTCGAATTATGACCAGTAACGGATTAGTGAGAAAAGCAGTTCTGAACCTAGAGATTATGAACCAAAACAACCAACCTCAACCTGCAGTCAACCAAACTCAAGCTGCAGTCAACCAAGCTTCAGCGGCTGCCAACCCACCTCCACAGGTGATGCAACTATTACCAGAAGTCTCTTTAGCGCAATTTTATGCCACGACGCTAGAATGGATAAAGGCCCGTACGGCAACTGCCCAGGACCTGAGAAAGGCTGTATCGGACCTAGAAAAATTCACCGGAGAGACTGGGGAATTAAATCATTTTTTAAAAGGGGGTGATTGGATCTATTGGACAACGAAGATGCAAAAGCACTGAAAGCAGCGGTAGTCTGCCGTGTGAAAAGAAGTATCCTTAATCAGATTCAGGCAAATAAAGAGACCTCCTGGAAGATCATCAAAGAACGATTAAAGAAGGCATTCGGAGGAGGACGGTGGACACCAGAGGAGGATATATTCACGATGTTCAGAGATTCTAATGGTTAGTATGCCGCGGAACTCTTGGCGCGATCCAGGGTGGACTCGGATGGAATATCATCGGCCAAGAAACATGCCAAACCCTTAGAGAAGAAGAGACCAAAGAGATGGTAGAAGAGAGAAAAATAGTAACACGGATAATAGACGGAACCAAGTTAAACCCAGAAACAATGTTCGGCGGGAGGACCGAAAGTGCTATGGGTGT
>NW_027109788.1:9678-10643 GCF_000696795.3 Halyomorpha halys
AAGTATTCTCATCTGCGATGTTGTTGGATTTGCGTCATGGTTTTCAGTGCTGTACGGAAAGCTGGACACTTACTACTTCTACTGGGGTGGTCGGGATCTTCTTTTTCCGCACATAATGTGCATTGAGGTTTCTGGTTACAATCACTAGCTTTGTGACCTGCTTTACCACAGTTTTGACATAGGCAGGTCCTATCCTTTCCAACACAATTCCGCGTTATGTGTCCGTACTCCCAGCAACGGAAACACTTTAGAACTTTGAGTCTTTCTCGTATTCGGCTTACAACCGGTCCTACTCGAACCTTTCCATGAGCTATCTTCCTTGCCTGCAGAACTGGAAGTGAAATAACCGCCGTTTGCGTACCGCCATAGGCTTTCCGGATGGACTTTACCGCTGTGATGGGCATTGACTCTTTATCCAGGAGAGGTTGTATGGCCTCCGCAATCTCCTTTTTGGTGGTGAGATGATCCAAATCTCGCAGCTCGAAAAGGGACTCCTCCGTCCAAGTCCGCACTTCTACCCCTTCGCCAAGCACACCCTCCATTGAACTCTTTAGTGAAGGAAGATATTGCTCTTTCTTCCTGTCCAATTGGAGAAAAAGGTCGCCTTTATTAATTTTTCGGACCTTTGTAATTGATGAAGCCATTTCCACCATTGCCGGATCTTCTCTCACCTTTCGTAGGACATCTGAGTAGGACTGGCTCTCTGGTATTTTTACTATGACTGCGGCAGGTCTCGGTGGCTTAGGGCGAGGTTTCTTCCGAGATCTCTTTCGCACTTCTAGCCATAGCTCATCCTGCTGTTCTCCACGCTGAACTGTATAAGATCTCTGAGAGTGAACTGCATTATGATGCACCACTGGTGCATTGGGTTGTGCAATTTTCTTCTTGTTTGCAGTGTTCTTCCTTTTATTGCTAGTTAAAGAAGGTGTGGTTACTGTTCCTTCTGATTTAACTGCATTCTTCCT
>NW_027109788.1:14490-21594 GCF_000696795.3 Halyomorpha halys
AATGCCGTGGAACTAGAAAATGGGGAACCGTCCGGTGTCATGAGGGAATGGACGCCCATAGATGAAGATCATAGAAGGATGAAGCGGAAGAAGATGGTAGGGAAGAATCTTCGAATAACGAGAGTTTGGCTGAATAAACATACGACAGTCGTTGCGTGATAATGCTTTCGAAGAACGGGCCACTTGCAGGTGTCAGGATATTGATGTTCACCATTTCAAAGAGACCCCGAGGGCTAATAGATATGTATGTGAGAAGCAGGTACTCTCGGGGTCAGAATGGGCGAACGTCCTGATACTTAATATTAACTACGCACCCCTGCGTGGAGTCCCAGAAGCCAGTGGACAGCAAGGATAAGTAGTGTCCCTCTGTCATAAATGCGGCAGAGAGTCTGAAACACCAGCTCATGTGCTGGGGAAGTGCCCCAACAACTCCCTCCTTATAACACGCCAGCACCACAGCGTCAAGGAAGAATGGATGAAGTTCCTTGAAAGAAAAGACTTCACCTGCTTTGAGGAGGTCTATTGTGTTGACACCGACGGATCCGTAAGATATGCAGATATTGTCTCATATACAAAAATCGGAGGCACGACTCTGGTCTTGGATCCGACGGTAAGATTTGAAAGTAATAACATCGAACGTGTAGTCGAAAGTGAAAAAAAAGAAGGAGACATATGAAAAGTGCGTCCTTTTCCTTAAGGAAAAATTCCGGGAGACCTTCGGAGAGAGAGAGTTCACCGTGAGAGGCCTTTGGTTCGGATCTCGCGGAACAATACCAGATAGAACAAGGAACTTCTTAGAAGGTGTTAGCATCGGGGTTATTGCGATCTTAGCAGAAAATATTATTTTGGACTCCCTCGGGATCATACAACATCACCTGCATGGGAATTAGCTCGGAGATTATTCATTGTTTTATTTATTTATTTTAATATGTGGAATTGTGTGTTTTAACTTATTTATTCATTAAATTATTTTATTTTATTAGTACTATTATTTTTTTCAAACTTATTTATCCATTCAAGTTTGTGTTGTAACCGGCTCTTTATTATATTTTCCTTTAAACCTATGTGTTGGTCTTGTTCTCGTAAAATATATTTCTCTTATCTCACATTGCGGTCTAATAGTGAATTTGTTTAGCAGGTCACTGGAGAGGATCTAGAAGGATGAATTCGGGAGAGTGAATTTGTTGATCGGGTGATTTAAAAATTGTGAAATGGTGAAATTGAAGGAATAGAAAAGGGAAAGAAAAAAAAAGGAATTAATTGAAATATTTGTATTTGGTGTATAGACTGAAATTGATCGCAATAGGAAACTGTAGGGAAAAAAACTGTTTTCTTTCTATTTTATTATATTATGTAATTTATATATCTCCGATTATGGATTGATTAGTATGCTGTGTGATATAGCAACCTGATGTATTTGGGTAGCATAGATGATTAAAGTATTTCTCTCTCCCTCTCTCTTTATGTACGTTTACCTAAGATGATGGCCTACCTCCTTCTCTCCAGCAATCTTAGTACGTCCGCTTCATCTCGGCACCTATGATTGAAACCTGATCCTCAAAGGCTACACTGGTCCGTCCGCTTCATCTCGGCAACGAGTGTAGTTGATCCCGTCTCTCCACAGCTCTTTTCCGTCCGCTCCATCTCGGCAACTAGAGCTGCACCTAACCTTATCACCTTACTAGTCCGTCCGCTTCATCTCGGCAACTAGTAAGCTGGCTCCTGGCTTGACAGTTCTAGTCCGTCCGCTTCATCTTGGCAACTAGAACTGTTACTCTACCTCAGACTCTCTCTTACCTAGACCTCCTCTACCTACGTCAGTGTCCAGGGCTCATCATCTAGATTGGCCGTTCCTAACTTACTGAATACGCCTTGTCGAGGGCCTCCTGTAAAGTTGTTATCAGGCTGGAGAGCCACCTAAGACAAGACCTGCCTCGACACTCCCCTATAAACGAGATGGGGACTGTTTGGTCAAAACAACTACAATGATTCTAAAATCCAATAGCATATAGATTACTGCTTTTTCACAAATAATTAAATATCTAGATCGGGCGAACGCCAATGGAGAGTGGTGGGAGGAGAGTAAAGTTACAGTTTCTATAATATTCAAGCCCAGATACTTCTACCCTTGTTTAGAAAAAGTACGTCAGTATAGAAACGAAATGCCTAGAGAGGAAACATTGTGATGAGATTATTGTTTTACTTGCCATATGCATTTCATAAATATGATAGCAGGAAACTAAGATAAAAGGACTTCATTGTAAGAAGTACTCAACGGTAGTTGATAATTTTGCGTTGTAAATTGTTATTAAATTATTTCCTACCAAAAACCAAACACAACTAAAAGTCACAAGTTTGAAGTTTCTAAATATAACAGGAATGCACACATAAACTCACAAACATACAGGGAAACGTATGAGTATTGGTATTAATGAACTTGGACTTAATACTATCCTAATATAGTCATGAACTTGATTCACCTAACAGTATAAAATAAGTGTTTGTAATCGTTTTTATTCAAAATATTCAATTATCCTTAATAAGCCAGTTTCTAATCGCCCCACAAGTTGTAAAGAAAAAAAAATTGTTTTGATTATCAAAGTTAGTTCATTAATCGAGGCGAAGGGGTTGAGAGGAGTGGGTGGTGATTAATACTTTCAACTCTACCACTTTCTCTTCAAGGAACTATGATTCATGCGAAAGTAGATGGAAAACATACCTCTTCAATAAACATTATCTCTTTGTTTAAGAATCTGTTCTACGTGTCGCACTTCCAAACCTAGATTTTTTGCATAAAATAATAGGAAAAATCGAGTCAGTAGTTGAAACTCAACTTTCCTAACGAATCCAGTTAGCCCTTGTTCTGTCTATAGATTTCAAATTCACTAGTGTTGGAATTTGTAAATATGATCATCGCATTACAAGTTAAAATTTTATTGATTTTAAGAATCCTTGATCAAGTCAGCCAGGTTACAGAATTTGGCGTAAATTTATTATTAAAATAATCTTGTAAGAAAAATAGAAAAGTTACAAATAAAATATATATTCTTGATAATAACCCTCCAATAACTTAAAAGAGATATATACAGTCATGAAAGTAAAATATTGAAAATTAAACAAGGTGGAGGCTGAATATAGAATAAAAAGAAAAATACCCTGAAACAGAGTAAAACATAAAGTGATAAGCATGTTCTGCGGGCAACTGTCATGGTGATGGATGATCGTATTCCTTGCCTTTAAGTCTCCTAAATGTGAATACAGAGCTGAATTATTGTTAATGATCAGAAACAGTGCTCCAAGGCTTACAGAGGCACACCCCAGCAGGAGAGAAGATATCTTAAGACCTGTTCTAGGCGATGGTTTACTGGCGAATCATCACGATACAAATATAGAGTACAAGAGCCTTGTAGTGGGAGTGATAGTTGAACATTTGTGCACTGGCAAGTTGATCTATCCATCGAATTTACCTACTATAAAAGATTAAATTGGTGAGAAAAGCGGAGAGGAGCTAGGAGTGGCAAGAAATCTGAAGAAATGCTAGGAGCTGAGAAGGAATGTAGGGAAAGCCTAGAAGTTAGCAAACATTAGAAACAGTAAGGTAAAAATACAGGAGATATTCAGCATCGAGCACAAGAAGATGCATAAAAATAAACCGAAAATGTCCGTAGGTGAGTGGTCAGAAGCAGGTAAGAACTCGGGAGAATGGTTCCACCGATATACATTAGAGGCGGCCAAAGTGAAATTTGCAATCAAACCAGTCCACATCTTAGCGGTGTGGTTACCCGTTGCAAATGTAAACGACAAAAGACTAAGATAGGATGAGGGTGTGAGGAAAAAAGGGAAAGAGAGTGCAATCTGCGGAAGAAGAGAAAAAGCAAGGAAGAGATGGTAAAAGTTCAAACCTTTTCTGTTATATTATGACCACACTGATCATATTTTTAAGTTTTTAGAAATTATAATTGATTTCTGAGGTGCAACACGACCATTATTTGGATATTACCAACCACTAACTGTTTATTATTTCATTTCATTTGTCTATTTTTACTTTTGGGATACCTCTTCAGTTTTTCCTCTAAAAGGACTAGGAAAAAAAAGGACGTATCAACATGCTTAAGCAACAACTAGCATTGGCCACAGTATCGATCCTTCATATTCTGTAAAGTAAGACAGGCCATTGAAAAGGGAGCTCTCGGGTAAGTAAATAATGTTGACAAAATTGAGTTTAGTCGAATGCCTACCCTGTGCAGTCCGTGGTCCTGTTGAGTAAATCGTCTGCTTCCCCGGTTGGGCAAATATCCAGTGTGCTCCGATGGTCAGCTTGTTGAGAAAAGAAAAGAGTGCCAGAGAACAAAACTTGTTTGAAGACAGCCAGATTTCGGTCACTTGTCAAATAAATTTCACACTATCACGGCTTCTTGAAATAAGCTACAACTTCAGTTTCATCTAGGGAACGATCGTTCGTTACTATTTTGAAAGTCTCAAAAATTAATTAATTTTCTAATGAAGCAAATATTAAAACAATGTAAATAAAACATTAATTTCTCTGAAATTATTGAAATTAGGGCTAAAGATATAACTATATTGTTTTGAAAATATTTAGCTACGTTAAAGTAGAAATGGTTTGTGATGTTTGCCTATTTTTAACTTTAACTGGTTTAAATGGTGTTGAATAATGTGTATATAGTCAAGAAACATTGTAGGATGCTACAATGGATAATAATATATCATTGGATAGAAAATTTCCTTAGACAAAAACAATAAAAAAGAAATCAGCGATTGATAATATTTAATCATAAATATTAAAATAATTAGTTTAGCATTAAGATTTAGAATGGATATGATATAAACATTAGGTAATGTATATCAAAATTTCTTTAGTTAACCAGTATGCATATATATGATTCAATACCAAGTATAATGTAACCAAGACCGGGTCTACTTCGCTGGCTCCCACCATATGTTGATAGTGGTAAATAATCATTAAACGCATGGGTTAAATTGATTTCAACCTAATATTATAGGTATAAATAATATACGAGGAAAATATAAAGTGATATTATATAATTTCTTAAGAGTAGTAATACAACAAATTAGGTAGGTGGTTGAGGACGCACATGCCGTAATAACTAGAGGACGGAAAATTTCTGAGGCCATTTTTACTTAACCGGTTAACTGACGTTGATATTCACAATAAATGGATGAGATAATAATATTGCAGTATATGATATAATATTCCCTTAGTACTTGGTTATATAATTCATTCAAATATATTTGTAAAATGAAGGAAAATTCACTTATTGCATTTATGTATCATTCCATATGAATATAACAAGTTGAATATTAATTTTATATAAGTGAATACAAATTTAGCAGATTGATATTTTTTATTTCTGATATGATAATGGTAGAAAGTACAACTGATAGTAAAATTGTTTCTGTACCAATGGATATAAGTGGAACAATCCATTATCATCACATATTTTTTGTGTTTAACAATAACTGATAAAAACCAAAAACAAATACATTAGTAAATGACGAAAAAAAAATACAATAAAAAGTAGGTAAAAACCCAATACACAAATCAATGACTGACACAAACATATCCTTATAAAAGCTTAAACAACATATGTACATAGATGACAGAATGTACTGCAACCTCATTACGAATTCACTATCATGATCAGTTATGAACCATATAAAACCATAATAAGGAAACCTAGTTTGGCCCATTGTTTCATTCCGGAACTCCACTACATAAATTTAGCAGATATATCACAAACCAAGGAGCATCCACTTAGGCCTTTATTTTGAAATTATTGTAATTTTTTCCTTTCGGTAAGGGATGCCACACCCCAGACTTCGCAGCCCTACATCAGCAGTGACCTAAATACTGTTTTAAAATAACAATATTTGTTTCTGGTTTTAATTTGATTTTTTTATTTACGATAAGATATAGCATTGCTAACCTTGCATAGGTTTCAGTTAGTTTACTGTTTTTTTTCCGGCCAAGACCCATATTGAAGTCCCATGGTTGGGGGTCAATGTTTTTCATTTTGTGGGACCGCCACTTAATGAAAAAAGTCAACACTCCAGGCCGGATTCAAACCGGCATTGCCAATAGATCTCAAATTGGTAAGACCACTGAGCTACGTACGGCCCTAGTTTAAGGCTAAATGTACCGATTTTTACTAAGTTTTTTTTTCAAGAGATGGCAGCACTTTCGGGGCATATTTACTTTTCTTCTCATTTGAATACGGAATAATAAATTCCCCATTTGTAAACGGATTTACCATCTAGAACCCCATAGAAGTTACTGAAATTGGTTCATTAATTTTTGATGTAATTATTTTGGGATTTAAAAAAATTATCTTTGTTACTATTTGTAAATCAAAAAAAGTGAGCTTATAGGCACTTGACCACAAGCAAATAAAACAAGTCTGCGCAAACAGATAAATTTTTGGTAGCATAGGATGATCGTAAAGAGAAAAATACGATTTAGGATTAAAGCGCGAGATTTGTAATCGCTAGGGCCGAGGAAGTGGCAGCTTACCCCTACTTCTCTAGAAGTTGATGCTCGGAGAGCCGCAAAATTTGTCTGCTCGAACTATGTATTTCCACGCATATTTTTTTTTAATACGGATATTTTTTATTTTTTTACTGATACTAAAATGGAATTCCAAAATGAGAATACAACATTTTTAAAATTATTTAATTTTAATAAATATGTTTTTACATTTCCTTGTCAAAATATTTCAATGCTAAATTTATCATAGTAATCACTATATTGTTTTAGTTTATTTTTCTCATGTCTAGAAAAATAAAAAAACGAAAATTAGAAATAAGTATTGTATGGAAAAATTGTTCATTGATAGATGAGAAGATAGTCGACCGTGGATAATATTTATGAGAAGAAAATAGTTGGAGGTGCGTTAAGAGAATAACACAAATAAGTTAAAAAACTTATTTACTAGTGCCAACGTTTCGGCCAGAATTTATAGCCTTCATCAGGAATAAGAAAAAAAACAAGATAACAACCAGTAAATAAAGGATATATAGAATGATTAAAGTAAATAATTGTACAGAATGAATATAGATAAAAATAAT
>NW_027109788.1:24432-24963 GCF_000696795.3 Halyomorpha halys
AAAGTGGGACACTAAATAACGCACATAAGCTCGACTGAAATACTGGTTTATTCTCCTGAGTAATCCTATATATATACAATTTGGAATGTTGTCATGGGGAGTTTAGGTATTAATAGTCATAATACCTATGCTCTGTTTATAACTCCTGTTTATAAACTGGCAGGGGAGTTTACGAACAATTCCTCGTAAACTCAAAAAAAAAATAAAATAAAAATAACACAAATAACAGAAAATAAAAATACCCTTCTATAGATTACACAAAAAAAATTATAGCCACACTTTGACAAACTTAACCTAACATATGCTAATTACATAATTTGTTTATCTACATACTAAGACTGTTTACACTTGTTGTCTACTTCCACTTCTCCACATTTGCACTCTGATCCCACGACACATTAAACAAAACAAAAAAAAAACGGAAATCTGTATATATTTATTTACTCCACTTTTATCCTTTTTCCTTCCCGCGTTATAAGTTTTTGTACACCTTACTTATAATTTGCCTCTTTATCATCTATTATTGTTACA
>NW_027109788.1:25342-28022 GCF_000696795.3 Halyomorpha halys
TTCCTCGGTTCTTGTACACTCTCAATGGTTACCACATTATGTTCCCGAATTGTTATCACCCGGAATGGCCCCTCATAGCGCCGAGATTGCTTGCTCCTATTGGACCCCAAACGGCAGTACACAACAGTCCCAATTTTAACATCCCCCATCACATCGCGAAGGTTCAAATTTTCTCTTTCCACTCGCCGACGTTTCTCCCTCTCGCTTTTTCCCACAACTTACGCATAACCATCCCATGATTTACAATCTCCCCAGTCGCCTCCGCCGTTTCCATAAAGTTCCTACGTCTCCCTTGCAGGCCAAAAAGAACTTCAAACGGGGAAAACCCCGTAGTGGTATGGATGGAGTGATTATACGCGGCTATCGCCCTTACCACTGCCTCATCCGGCTCCAGCCCCTTCTCGGCATGATAAACCCGCAGATGATCACTCAGGGTACCATGGAGTCTTTCTATACCCCCTCTACTTTTAGGATGTCCCGGAGTGTTAATGTGCCAATCAACTTCTAGAGCCTTCATCTCTCCCCTGATTGTGGCATTATCGAACTCTCGGCCCCCGTCGGAAGAAATCCGCCTTGGGACCCCATAAAATTGGAACCATGTCCTAAGCGCGCCTATTACTGCCTCCGCTGTCCTATCTTGGGCCAGATGTGCCATGGCCACTTTACTAAAGAGGTCGATGACAGTTATCCACTTGAACCCTTTCCATGTGAAAGAGTCGATCTGGATGTCACTCAGTGGTTCCAATGCAGTGGGTGTCTCCTCTTGCACGGCCTTAGGGGGTGGCGGTCGTACTTTGTACTAAGGCATATGTCGCAAGCTCCTAGAACTTCCTGGACCGTCTTTTTCATACCTCACCAAAAATAGCGACGCTTCAGGGCTTGTAGCCCGCACACCGCGATGATTGGTTTTTCCTTGGTGGTGAGCTAGAGTGACTTCCTTTAGCCGTTCTTCGTCTCGCACCGTCTCCACCATCTTCGTGCAACGGACGAACGTCCTTTCGATCCCTATTCGTTCGAGTCTCCACAGTCATTTGATTTTTTCCTATACGACTTCGTTCCCTACATAAAGGTAATGAGTTCTTCCTGCGTTTGATGAGTCCATTAGCGCCCGACATATCTGATCTTCCCTCACACACGGTTGTGACCATATTGTGTTAATAGAGGTTTGCCCGTACTTAGAGTAGTCCACCTTCATAAGGCCTGAAGTCCTTGTTTTCCATATTATCTGCACTTTCTTATCGTTTACGATCTCGTCCATTTCTTCAATCTCGGACGGTCTATCTCCTGTAGAGCTATCGTCCCCTTAAGACGGGGTTCTTTCCTCCCGCGGCTGTGTGTTAGAAGTCTCCCCTTCCTCTGGAGTCCATTCTCTTAGGAATTGCTTGACGTCCCCCGATGGTTCTCCTTGTTCTTCCTCTACTGCATTTATGATCAGTGCCCGAGACAACCAATCCGCAACCACATTCTCTTTTCCCGGCATATTGGCTATCTCCATATTGAATTGGCCTAGGAGCTCCTTCCAGCGAGTGATGCGCGCCAAAGACTCCTTGAGTTTCCCTATCCACTGAAGAGGTCGGTGGTCGGTATGGATTCTAAATCTCCTCCCAAACACATACGGCCGGAAGTGCTCCACCGCCCACATAATTCCCAATAGTTCGCGCTCTAGGGCACTGTAACGCGATTCTGCGTCCGTCAACTTCCTGCTTCCGTATGCCACTGGACGTTCTCCCTTCTCACTATCCTGCGAAAGCACTGCCCCCAACGCGTATTCACTGGCATCCGTCGTGATCCTGAACTGCTTGCTGAAATCTGGGAACGCCAATACTGGTTCTCGTTGTACCCGCTCCACACAACGCTTGATGTTGTTTTCCATGGCTGGCGTTATTACTATTTTGCTACCCTTTTTTAAGAGGTTGTTCATGGGGACCAACTGCTCCACCATCTCAGGCACAAAGCGCCTGTAGTAATTAATGGCCTCCAACAGCCGCCTGATCCCCTTAATATCTCTAGGGAGTGCCATTCGTTGAAGTGCCTCCACCTTGTGGACATCGGGTTTAACGCCGTCCTTCGAGATGACATGTCCCAAGAAGCCGATCTCCTTCTGCCCCAACGACGATTTTTCTCGGGATAATTTGAGTCCGAATTGTCTAATCCTGTTAAATACGATCTCCAAATGTGCCCTGTGTTCCTTCTCCGATTTACTGAAAACCAATAAATCGTCCATGTACACTAGGCACATGGACTCGTCTATTCCCCTAAGAAACTCATCCATAAGTCTCTGGAAAGTGATGGGGGCATTCTTCAGACCAAACGACATTCGCGTAAACTCGTAGTGGCCACGTTCGAACGTGAATGCCGTTTTTGGTTGGTCTCTTGGATGTATCCTTATCTGATGATACCCAGCCTTGAGATCCAGAGTACTAAATATCGTAGATCCCCCCAACCTATCTAGGATATCGTCCAACCGTGGAATAGGATACCGCTCGTCCACCGTATTCTCGTTTAATTTTCGATAGTCGATGACTACTCGGTACTTCTCCTTTTGCTCCTCCGCTACCGCTTTCTTTTTCACCCCCCATAAGGGGCTGTTGTAGGGTGACGTGCTACTGACAATAATACCTTGTTTCCTCAAATTTTCGATCTCCTCCCTTATATGCTCGCGTAAAGCTTGTGGGTATCG
>NW_027109788.1:33086-33689 GCF_000696795.3 Halyomorpha halys
TGTGCCACCAAATGTCCAGTTCTGCCGCAACCATGGCACCTCCGATCCTCTCTCCTTACACTACTAACCTTTGGCTTGCTGCCTTGGTTCGGTCGTCTGTCTCCGGTCCCACTTCTTTCCCTTCTGCTGTCGCGAAACTCTCTCCTTCTCCACGAGCTTGGTGCAGCTTTCGGCCGACTGTACGAGACCCTGGTCCAACCGGCCTCTTCGATTCCCGTCCTCGCTTCCTCTTCCTATGCGCTGGCGTCTATCATCTCCTGCGCGCAGTCCATGAAAGTGTGATCTCCAGGCAGGTCTTCTCGTTTACCTGTCTCCCTGGCGAGTTGTACCTTTAGAATGGTGGACAGGAACCCCATAACGGCTTGCACCTCCCCTACGCTTCTCGTTTCTCTCATTTTCTCCGTAATCTGATTGAAACGGGCAAGGAGGACTCCAGCAAACTGCCCGTTACTTTGCCTCGGCCTTTTCTCTTCCCGGAACATCCGAAAAATGTCTTCCTCGGGTGCACATCTGCCGCCCCCGAACGCCTTTTTTAGTCTATCCTTTACTAGACTAAATTACTAAAAAGATTAAAAGACTCCATGGCGTGTCCTGATCCGCCTG
>NW_027109788.1:33739-34837 GCF_000696795.3 Halyomorpha halys
TTCGGTCGCCTTTCTCCTGCCCCGCTTCTCTCTCTTCCGCTCTCTCGGAACTCTCGCCTTCTCCATGAGGTTGGTGCGGCTTTCGGTCGATTATACGCGACCCTTGTCCAGCCGGCCTCTTCCATTCCCGTCCTAGCTTCTTCCTCCCTTGCGCTAGCATCCATCATCTCTTGGGGACACTCAACGAAACTGCGCTCTCTGGGCAAGCCCTCCCGTTTCCCTGTCTCCCGAGCCAATTGCACCTTCAGGATGGTGGACAGGAATCCCGTGATGCCTTGCACCTCTGTTGTACTCCTCGTCTCGCTCAGCTTGTCCGTAATTTGATTGAAACGGGCGAGCAGGATTCCAGCGAACTGCCCGTTACTTTGTCTGGATTTCTTCTCTTCCCGGAACATCCGGAAAATGTCCTCTTCGGGTGTCCACCTGCCCCCGCCGAACGCTTTCTTCAACCTCTCCTTCACCAGGCTCCATGGCGTTTCCTGATCTGCCTGGTTATGGTTTAAAATGTTCCTTTTTATCCGGCAGATCACTGCCGCCCTCAACGACATCGCATCCGCCCCACTCAGCAAATTCTCCCCTTCTTTTACCGCTATCCGCGCTATCAGGTGATCTCCACCTTTAATGAAATGGTTTAACTCACCAACTTCTCCGGTGAATTTCTCCAGGTCTGAAACAGCACTCCTCAATTCCTGCGCTGTCCCAGTACGAACCTTGATCCATTCCAAGGTAGTCGCATGCGCTGACGCCAAGGTCGTTGTCGGTAGTGGCGGAAGTCCCTGCCCTTGCTGTGATTCCGGCATTGTTGCTGCCTGAGTATTTCCAGGTACTTTCAAAACCGCTGCTCTTACTATATTATTTTTTTCCATAAAATTTCAGCTTCAGTTAAAGCAAAGAACGTTATGCACGAGAGAAAGTAAAAAAAAACAATTCCTTACTGCCTTTGTAATGCGCTGTTTGAAGTCCCGGGTTTCGGCACCAGTTATGATGAGTCAGAACTCAGGAATCAAAAAAAAGGAAAATAGGGGCACGAAAAGAGACACACAAGCTTCACTAAGATACTGATTTATTCCTCTTTATAATCCTATATATATACCTTCT
>NW_027109788.1:38462-38910 GCF_000696795.3 Halyomorpha halys
TTTTAAAACATCGATGTTTTTGTAGTCGATGTCGGATTCTTTGTTTCAAAACCCACTTCTGAGAGGCCGTAGAATGCGTGATCGCTAGAACAGACATTATGTTCCTGAAATAGTTGTTCAAAAACATCGATGTATTTTGGGTAAACAACAATATGAATGAAACGTTCCAACGATGTTATATACTAAGGTCTGCCAGAAGTGCTTTTTCAACCAAAGAATAGGACATCGACTACAAAAAAACTTCGATGTCTTAAAATATTGTTGCTTACAATACATTACCCAAATACATCGATGTTTTTGAACAACTATTTCAGGAACATAAGGTCTGTTCTAGCGATCACGCATTCTACGGCCTCTCAGAAGTGGGTTATGAAACAAAGAATCCGACATCGACTACAAAAACATCGATGTTTTAAAATATCGTTGGTTACAATACATCCATGTTTTT
>NW_027109788.1:38960-39254 GCF_000696795.3 Halyomorpha halys
TTTGTTGTGTTGTAATATATCGGAGTGTAAATAGGAAAGAGTGAGAGTGGGTGACCAGTGTAAATAGCCTTAAGTTGTAGATATAAAATTGTGTAAATAGCAAAATGTTAAATTAAGTTTGTTAAAGTGTGCATATTTAGTTTAATTTCTTTGTTGTAACATACAGAATGGCAGTTTATTTTTTGTTATTTTTTTTTTGGTTTTTGTTGTAGTTTACGAGGAATTGTTCGTAAACTGGCAGGGGGGAGTTATAAACAGAGCATAGGTATTATGAGTCTTAATACCTAAACTCCC
>NW_027109788.1:40859-42324 GCF_000696795.3 Halyomorpha halys
TTTTATCCGGCAAATCACTGCTGCCCTTAATGACATCGCATCAGCCCCACTCAGCAAATTTTCCCCTTCCTTTACCGCTATCCTTGCTATCAAGTGATCTCCACCTTTAATAAAATGGTTTACCTCACCGACTTCTCCGGTGAATTTCTCTAGGTCTGACACAGCACTCCTCAATTCCTGCGCTGTCCCAGTGCGAACCTTGATCCATTCCAAGGTGGTCGCATGTGCTGACGCCAAGGTCGTTGTCGGTAGCGGCGGAAGTCCCTGCCCTTGCGATTCCGTCATTGTTGCTGCTTGAGTGTTTCCTGGTACTTTCAGAACCGCTGCTCTCACTATATTATTCTTTTCCATAAACTTTCAGCTTCGGCTAAAACAAAGAACGTTATGCACGAGAGAAAGGAAAAAAAACAATTCCTTACTGCCTTTGTATTACACGGTTTGAAGTCCCGGGTTTCGGCACCAGTTATGATGAGCCAGAACTCAAGAGTCAAAAAAAAGGAAAATAGGGGCACTAAAAGAGACACACAAGCTTCACTAAGATACTGATTTATTCTCCTGTGTAATCCTCTATATATACATTCTGGCTTGTTTACATGGGGAGTTTAGAAGCTTTTATTATTTATATTATTATAGCTATTATTTTCAAAAAAGTACAAATCACCAATAATAAAAATTAATGGGAAAATTGTTTATTATATTATTAGGCCTACCGGGAAGTTCTATACATATTTAGGAAAAAAAACAAAACAATGCTGTCATAATGCTGGAGCAAAATCCTTTTTTTGAGATCGGACATTACGGAAAGGATTGATCGAGCTCACCAAACCTTTTTAGGCCACATCCAGAATTTAGGATTGGTGTACAAATAAGTATAGAGATAGGTAACACATATTTACATGTAACTTGGGCGTCACGTGTATGCACACCTCTTTTTACACGAAACAAAATCAATATTTGTATGAAATATGAATTATTTTCGAAAACTACTGTAAAAAGGGGCTTTTTGCGAACCCGAAAAATCTGCCTCCTACATAACTAAACTAAAACTTATCCTGAGTTAGAGAACTTCGAGTTATCGAGAGACAATCAGCGACAGAGACAGCCTCAGTCAGCTGTTACTTCGATGTCAGCTGACTGAGGAGATCAGCTGATCACATGTATATAAAGAGATGTACCGAACCCAATAAAGTTAGTATGTTACAGCAGTTCACACGTGTTACATCTTATTTCTTCTTCTCTTTTTTTTTGGCTTTCGCCGATACTTAACTGGTGCCGAAACCCGGGAACTATAGATACCGGATAAATTTTCAGTCTAAAAGAAAATTTTTCTTTTCATTGTTCTCTTTGAATTATGACCAGTAACGGATTAGTGAGAAAAGCAGTTCTGAACCTAGAGAATATGAACCAAAACAACCAACCTCAAGCTGCAGTAAACCAAACTCAAGCTGCAGTCAACCAAGCTTCA
>NW_027109788.1:43519-51949 GCF_000696795.3 Halyomorpha halys
GTACCCACAGAGGGGCTGCCGCACGTTGGAGATCAACCATATGAGAGGAGAACACGGCGGTTTGCTTATAATAGAGATTGCAGGAGTGAGGTGTTTAGCTTAAGCTTAATTTAGTGTTTATAAAATTCTTTAGAAGCTTTAATGATATAAACTTTTTATTCTTCCTGCGCAAAATTGCATGTGATTTCATAATCAAGAGTTTTATAAGACCTAAGTGCAACAATTTTAGACAGCTTATATGTCAACAAGGCGTATCGCATAAACTGTTAAATGATAAATATACAAATTAATTAGTTAAAATTTTATTTTCTATAGCGAGATCACATTGTTTTTCATCTTTAATGATCAACACAGTTCGGGTGAAGACTATTACAGAATACATTATTAGATTACTGATTTAATATATTAATTGTTTGAGAGTGGTTTATTTTATTATTATATCAAACTTCAAATATCAAATTTTTCTTTCAATTTTTTTTTTAAAACCCACCAACGTTTCAGCCCTCATGCCATTTTCAAGAAGACAACTTTAACCATTGATGTCATAATTCATTAAATTATCTTTTTTGCAGGCTAATTGCCCATGTCCTTTATAAACTATATAATTTCAATTCAAAAACAATTTTTGTGGAATAGTTTTTATGTTGAACTTATTTAGTTCATATAAGACATGGGAAATGAGCTTCCAAAAAAAGTCATGTAAAAAATGTATGACACGAATAGTTAAGATTGTCTCCTTTAAAATGGCTGACTTTTCTGGGAAAAAGTGCATCTGATTTATAGATTGGCTATGTATGAGCTGTGGTTAAATTCCAATACATATAAGTAGCAGAAGTAGAAAGAATGAAGAATGCAAAGTTTAATGTTAGAAAGGTTTACTACAGCATGGTAAATTTTGCAAGACTAATGTATTTCTTTTACAATGTTTTTATGCTTTCGTTGATACTTTCTTCTTGGTAATATAGAACAATCTCATTATTATTATACTCAACTTGTTAAAAAAAAGTTAAGAGTGTGACCACGCATAAAAACTTCATAAAGCATACGGTTCATCGGTCTCGTTTATTTGACATCTACCCTCCTCCCCACCGAACTACTGCGTTTGATAAATAGCTTTTTACCCGAGCTTCATATCTCTGGAACTCCATTCCCTCTGACATACGTCATGTACCAACCTTTCTCTCGTTTAAAACCCTTCTATTTAACTACCTTTAGCTTCACCAATCTAATCCATTATTATAATAGTACATATATTTTGTAATTACCTTTCTTTTTTTCTTTTTATTAAGCCAATTAGATTTTTAATTAATTTATTTTTTCTTCTCTGTATATAAGTCATAACTAATTGTGGTCCCACTGTTTTTTGGCCAATAATTATATTATAAAATTAAAATTACCTTTGTAATTGTTCTAAAGGGACCTAGTCCCAGAATAATGAACTATTTTTCATTATATTTCATTTAAATGAGATACTAGGTACTACAAACATAACATTCCACTTTGAAAATGTTACTGTTTCATCAGCTTTTGAGTCTCAATTCATTTGACTCCGTAGATCTATATGTAGATATTGACTCTGGGCGATATTACGGAGCCCGCGGTTAGAACAGGAAACTACCAAAGAATATACATATCATTTATATCCTTTGGTAGTTTCCTGTAAGTACCTCCACCAAAACAATGATGTATCAGGGAATATAAAATAATAAATACGTCTTAAATTTATAAGTAATTTATTTAATTTTTTAATAGCATGAAATGTCCATGAATCCTCGTCCGAGTTCTTGAACTAATTGGTTTGGAGATATGGAATATTAATGTAATAGTTTCTTTACGACTTGCTGAGGCATCATCTTTTTGAAACGAGTGAAACTTACAGGATACAAGCTTAACATCGTTCAGTGAAAAATAACTGACAGGCTCTGAAAGTGTGGAATCCAAAAGACCTCAAGAGACACCTAGCAATGCAGGCCTATCTCCTCTGTCCAGGCCTTCCATTTTCTGGCCTCAAGAGCTTAGCCGTAAGACATCTTTATCAATTCTCTTCACCTGCGGAGGATTATAGGACACCAGGAGGATTGGCTTCGACCTGTATTGGTCATCTGAGGTATTGAGTGAAAGCGATAGATTGTATTCTTAGCCAACATCCCTAAATGCTTAATATTCGATTGTTATATTTAGAAGTTATTAGAGTTATCCAATCACTGTTTTTAACTCGTACAGGGATTTAGTTATATTTAAAATTTAAATTCAATGCCATTAAAATGATCATGATCTATGAAATGAAGAACATAAGGATTCTGTATAATATAAAATTATTTTAGTTTTGAAATTACTATATCTTAGACCTTTAAATTTAAACAAACAATCATTTTTCTTTTTTAAATTAATTGAATGACAGCCATGCATACAAATGTACATTAGTTTACACATCCAAACATTTACATATTACATTACATGTTGTTTTTTAAGTCATATAAAACATTTTAGAAAAATCTATCAAATTTAATAAAAGAAAATAATTAACTAGTTTCAGTTACAATGTTATAAACCTGGAAGTTTCCTCACCATTACTATTTTGTAAATACATTTTAAATAGTATTTACTTCCTTAACTTTTTTTTGGGAATTGAATTTATACAAATGATTTCACTAGTTAAAAAATTAATAAATAAATCATGGTAGTGATTCTTCCTGAAACTTTTACTTTATAAGTTGCTACATTTCTTGTTTCAGAATGTTATCTATTTATATTAGTTATTATATTATTGAACTATAGTATATATTATTATTATTATTATTATTTATAACCGGGGCTCATTTTTACATATATTCATTTAATTTTTAAAAAATGAATTAATGGTTTGTACGTAATCTTCAAAGAATTGATAATAAATTAGTAATAATGGTTGTTCAAATTACAAAATACTTTATTTATAAAGCAAAGAGAACGGACTAGAGTTAATTACAATTAATTAACTGTCTCTTATTGTTATTAGTATTAAAAATGATGGATAAATATAACCATAAAAGACATTGCTATGTTTAACAGGAGAAGAAATTGTTTCCCAGGTTTAACAAATTTCCTTAAACAAGAGTAATTTCGTAACTGTAATACAAGTGATAGTTGTAATGCTAACACCGTATCAGACTTATAAGTTCTATTTTCTTCATGTGATATCCAATTATAAGTTTCACAGTGTATAGCTACGCCGTATAGGAAAATGTAATAATTAATGCTTAGGTTATAGATATTAATTACTTTATTCTCTAATCTTCTGTGAAGGATATTCCTGATTAGGAATCAGCCGCCCCTTCAGCGAGGGAAAATTAGAAATCCTTCCAGCAATTTTCTTGTTTCCACCAGAATGACAAATTAATCAGCTGAGAAGAAATATTGCCTTCAAAAAGGACGGAGAATATACTGATACCGTAATCGGGTTGTTTCCATCCCCAGTCATAATTTACTTTGTAATGATACTCCCCCCCCTCTTCCCTTTTCCATCCTTCTCTCCATTGTAGCATTTGCTAATTGAATCTGCTTGATGGATAGGATAGCTTTTATTAAAACCTATGTAGAAAATGCAATTGTCCATAGTAGGGGACCGTAATACGACAAGTAATTGAACTGAAATGAGATAGAGAAAATAAATAAATAATTGAATATATTTTTTGAAAAAAGAGACAGCAGAAGGTGTAATTTCACCAGACTAGATAACCCACTGTGCGAGAAGTAGCCCCGAAGATTGAATGGCCTTGTGATTAGCCTGGGCTAGAATTGAAGTGGTCCTTTTGAACTAGCCCTATTGAGGAGTGCGCTTTGATCCTCTATCCTCATCCACCTCTCCTTCAGTGCTTTTTTTTCATATATATATACCTATATATTTTTTACAATACTTTTTATTTCGCTTAATTTTTATTTTAGTTATTACACGATTAAGTTGGTAAAATTGTTGGACAAGTAAAAATATGATGCTAAAACTTTCAATTTTGAGCTCAATTGCAAATAATTGAGGCCCAAAAGCCATGAAATGTACATGTGAACATATACCATATACTTCAAATTATATTTAATTCCAGCTTCATGCTATTAGATAATATATTGCGCTTCGTTTCCCTTCTTGAAAGTGTCACCTTGTTACGCAACCCATGATTAGGGATTTTTCCATTTTTTTTTCATCATAATGGCCATCCTTAATATCCCTGTAACATTATGTTTATATGTATTGAAATATTTTCGATGTATTAATTTTTAAAAATATATGACGAAATATTTTGTCCTTTTTCACAAAACATTTATTAATATTTAATTTTCTTGATTTTACTGTGATATCATTTTGTAGTACACTTTTATTAGTTAATTTTTACTTCGCTCTAATCACCTTTATATATGAATCCACAAAGCGCTTATACTTATTTATTCTGATTGCGGCAACTTCTATTTTATCTTTCAATAAAAACTAAAAAAAAACAAAAAAAAAAATACATTTATATCAATGATATTAAAACATACTAATGGCGCTGTTATTATCACCTGAAATATAGAAATTTAAAAGAAAATTAAAAAAATAGTTTTAAGATAAAAAAAATGCTCCCGTTACAAAAGTATTTAAAACAGAATAAATAAATCTGTACTACTACAACCCATGGTCACGGGTGTAGTACTTTGTAAGGAAGTAGTGTTACTAGACGAACGGTTGTGCAAGGCGGCGATTTCGTCAGAATCAAGCTCGACTCTTAGATTTTTACCAAATTAAGGGGGACCCAATTTCTAAGACTGGGTGCACCCTGAATGGCTCCTGAACCCACAGGTCTCATTCACAGCTACAGTGAAACAAAACATAATTATCCGCAACAGCTGGATTCGAACTAATAATCCACATCGGATTCGAATAGTAACCCGATGTCTTATCACTAAGCAATCCACTTCCTTATCACATGTTTGTCGATTTTAAATTATAAATTTAGTAAGGAAAATGAAATTAAAATAAATCAATGCTTATCTTCCAATTTTATGTTATTAAAATCAAAATAGTCCAATTTAACCAAAAAAGAGCGTAACATGCAAAATCAACTTCAATATATTATTCTGAAGGTCTTTAATCCGATAAATAATAGGTTTGAAACATGTTCCACAACGGAATAAAATATCCAATGACATGAAATTGCGGTCTCTACTTGATGCAACGAAGCGATTTTGGTTTGTCTTCATCTCCTACATTGTTCACAGATTGAAATGAAAAAAATAAATGCTTTTCATCTGTTAACAGTTACTGTTCATTTTCTATGCTATTCGAAATATTTAATTTAGACTGAACACTAAAATAAAAAGAATTGTACAGTTAATTCCATTTGAGAGTTGATCATTTCTTTAAATAATAAATACTTACCACACGAAGGATTACTTTGGTAGTTCTACAAGAATGAAAAATAAATAATTAATTATTTTAAAAAAATATAAAAACGCACATGTCGTTAATACTTTTTGTTTTCAAATAGACATTATCTATTCAGCTTATATAGGGGTTCGAGTAGCTCATTGGTAAGGCATTGTGCTACTAACTTCAAGGACTCGAGTTTAAATACGGGTCTGACAGATAATTATTTTCTGTTGCACTGTAGCCATGAATCAGTCCTGTGGGTTTGGGAGACTTTCGAGGTCCATCAAGCCTCATAAAATAGATACCCTTGAGTGTGTAAAAATCTTGCGGTCGAGCGTGATTCTGAACAAATCACCTCCTAGCACAACCGCTGGTCTATTAGCAGTATCCTCACAAAGTATTGCATTCCTAACCCTTCTTGGGTTATACTGACACAGATTTGATTTTTTTTTATACAACATATTCATTACTGCTTTAGCAATTTTTAAACATAGCAATAAATGCATCATTATAAGCAGTACCTTTTATATCAATTTAGTATATCTTCTCAAAAAAGTACGAAAACAAAACAGCAAGGAGGATCGCATTTGGAAAGCTATTGTACTAAAATAAACTTTATTTATAACCTCCGGAAGGGGGGCCCCTACAGCTTTCTGATAACATGACTAATGCCAGGGACGGAGTTCGACAGCCATAAAGAATTTCGACATTGACATAAGGCCGGCATTAGCTAAACAGTGAGCTATATTTTATCCTAAAAGGAGCCTATCATTCTTCTCCTGCTACTTTCACTTTTGAGACAATATTCCGGCAAGTGGTAAATGCTGATGGTCCCCCGTACAGTAGCTATTGTATGCACGGCAGCCATTTGTCAAGCTGACTACTCGCAATGGAACCACCTCATGAAAGGTCGTGTCATTGTGAAGAGAACCTCTCAAAGGCTTACCAAAAATATTAACTTTGCACGTGTCTATGTTCAACCCATATAAATATAAAAGTTACAATTAATCATGGGTATAATTGGTCAAATGACTTCAAGCAAAGCCATACTCTCATTGTATGAAATTTTCATTGATTAAGTTTTGATATTGAGGTGGATTTAAAAAGGAAAAAAATTGGTTAATTTTTAACAAATGATTCAGTTATCAATGGTTTAAATATCAAGATAAATGTGATAGCATCCATTTTTTTATTTTGATACCATGATTTTGTATGTCGTTTCTAGCAGAGATGGGTAAAAATCATTTTTGAAACTAATAGCTAATTTTTGCCCAACTCTGGTTTCTGGATACTACATTTTCTTGAATATGTCTCCTCTGGTCCAGACGCTTGAATACTCTTTATAACAGACACTTCAGCATTGTCATTTGTTCTCTCTTTTTCTTCAAAAACTATACATTTCGCCCTCTATCCATTTATTTGATCAAATTTGATTTGGTTTCCAGTATCCTATTTATTAGGTGGACAAATTTCTTTGCCCACCTAATAAGAAGGTTGTTCCCTACATAATTTCTTTAACGTGTTAGGAAATTTCAAATATCTGTTATTTATTATTTTGGGAGGAGTATGTCTCCATCAGCATGGCCTATTTTCTCTCGTTAAGCCGTATCTCATTATGCCGATTGCCATTGACGCAAAATAATTGACGGATCCACAAGCAGAACCGCTATCGAATATCTACGGATGAAGATTATGATTTGTTAGAACTTTTTTAATGGTTACTGTTAGTGTAATGGAGCGACCTAGATAACCACGTGGCTTACGATAATTTTTCTTTTCCTTTATATATCAGTTTTCTACACACTAAATACCAATGCTACGTTGTAATAATATTGGTACGTTTATTCTGATTTTTTTTTCTGCTGTTACAGAAGACTAGAAGATCCTGATATAAATAAAGTAACTAACTGAACCTTTTGCATTTCAACAATCCGTCATGAGGTATTCTTCCTAACTGAGCCATTCAGCACGATCACACTCCTACATACCACCCGGCTTCTGATCCAGACTAAGAACCTGGCGGCTTGGAATTGGCACAAAGTAAGACGTGTGGCACACATCGGCTCTATCGGATATATGTTCACGGTTGCCGATCCAGAAGACCAATTTGAACCCTGTGGGATTGTCTGGATGCAGCTTTATATATGTTTCTAAAAGGGCATATGAAACTTTCGGCCAGCTGCATACGTTGTGTTAAATTTGAGGGGTTATATCTGCAAAATACACCAATTCGAGACCAAAGTAGAGCATTTTTAAAACCGAATAAGCGACCAGAACTGCACCGCTGAAGCCAGAAAGAATCGAAAAAGTTTTTTCCTACCTGAACTTATAAGTTAGCCATCGGTGCGGTCCGTTAAATTAACCCCATAACTGCATAACCTATTTGAAGCATATTTTTTTACTTAAATTTTATCTAAGAATTAAAATTTTAAATAATAGTTTCTTTTGTTAAATGCCTCAATGAGAGCTCGATCATAATTTTGTCAATGTAAAATCCGATGATGCTCTAGATGAACAATTGATTAAATATGGCTCAGCGTATACTGATTGGTTCTGATGGACTTTTCCTTAGTAACTCAATACTGGGTTAAAAAAAAAAGATAGTATTGATTTGACCTCTACAATAAAGCTGTTTGAATAAGTTGTAAGAAAGTGGTTAGACTTCTTTTGGAGACCTGCGGGAGCAAAAACTCATTCCATGCCGATTGGTCCTCCAGAACTCAGAGCTGTAGATTAATGCGGCTTTATTATGCCACGGACGTTACGGGCACTGTTTTAGCACCAATCTCAGGGCGGCTCCTCCTTGCCATTCAAATCACAGCTGCGCCCGCGGGACCTTTTTTACCCCAGCGCCCTGCGATGATAATTAACAAGGGACGTCCCTGCGGAACTCCCTCTTCCATTGCGAGATTATATTGCAGCCGAATCTATCCTCTCGTCTGATATGAATTTAGCATTATCCCCCTCAGAATAAATCGGATTAGAAAAATAGTATAATTAATGTTTATAGCCTCTGAAACTAATTTCGTTTAAGTTTAATTGAATATATA
>NW_027109788.1:52029-59810 GCF_000696795.3 Halyomorpha halys
TACGATATCCTATATCGTACTTCTGCTGAAGACATTACCGGAACGACAACACCCAGACAACTGTCAGTCCATGTGAGTACATATTTCCTTAACTGCCCTGTAATTGTTGTTAATTATTTTAGATTTCATATGTATCTATATATATTTTTTTTCTATGACCCCCTTCCTATTCATTTCTGATATACAGAAGACGGGTCTCTAGGGGTTTACCATTTTTATGAGAAGAGCACAGTTTGCTAATTTAGGTATAAACAGAAATTTAATTATTAACCTGTATGTATAACTTACACAGAACTCTATGGAGGTGGTAAAACTAGTATAAGTTAGAAAATGGCCTATAAAGGTTAAGTGTTTTATACGATATAGAACATAACAGCAAATGCCAAGTTCGCACAATTGTTCGCAGTGCCTGTGCTAATGGCTACTATAGCGACAAATGTCACCGTTGAAACGGGCCTTGGGGATATGAGACAGGGCTAGAAAACCTTTTTTTTTTTATTTTAGGGATTGAAATGAAAAAGTTCTCAGACTTATAACTAAAAAAATATATATATGAATGTCATCTTTCCAATTAATAAATTTCCACAAAATGAGAAAAAATAAATAATTTTTTTATGTTATGACAGTAACCGATTATATCAAAAGTGTAATTTAGGCTAAAATTAAAATTAAAAGAAATATACGGTTAAATGCTTTTCAGGCGTTGACCACATCATGTAAATGATTACTTCCTTAGTTTCATTGTAGTTAAAATAAATAATGTATTTATTAATATTTCATTATTAATGAAATTAATTTTTCTATATATAAAAATATATAACAAACCAAACTATTATATTAGAAAACAAAAAAATTTATAGTCTTTTGTATGCATCGGTATGCTCAATATATGTGAGAAGTTCACTAGTAGTAGTAGTAGTAGTAGCAGTAAGACTGAAAATGGTTAATACAGGTAAAGTGTTTTAAATGGTCTAATTGATTTTGAAATTCTAACATACATTTTTTTTTGGCGTGTGAATTACTATATTCTGTCATAAATTTACAGATAATGGTAATAGTAATGATAGAGCACATTCACTACATCTTTATTACAGAAATATAAATTAAAGGGTAACAATAAAAGTAATAGAAAAAAACAATATTAAACCTAACATAAAATAACATCTTAAATACGTTCATTCCTATAGTTAAAGTATTTTATAAGATAGTTTCATTAATCAAAAAAAGTATTTTGGAGAAAGAACCACCTGCCTTTCGGCCATTCTTTGACTTATACTAATTTTAACGCCCTTTCTAGATTTAAAATATGCAAATAAGTTCCAAGTATCAAAAGCTCATTTCATTTTTTGCAATTTTTAGATACAAAAAGAAATCAATAAATCTCATAATTACACTGGGCATTCGGGATTTCTTCCTTCAAGACTTATTTCGTTAGGCCATTGGAAGGAAGAGGGGATGGTCTGTCAGCATTAGCCGGTAGGACGGGCCTCAAGACGTGTCCTGACTTCTTCCCACCCGCCAAAATACCACTTACCATCCCCTTCCTAATGTACCTTTTATTCCATCTAATCCGTCACTCTCTTCTTCCTTCTCTTTAGGATATTTTCTCATTTCCTCGCTTTTCTCTGTTGACAAGAAGAAATCTTCTGTTTCCTCATTTAATAAATTTTAATACTAATCGTAGAACTTAGGTAATACTAATATTACTAGTATTTTTTGTAAATAGCTATATTTTTACAATCATAATTTTCTAAATCGTATGCGATTAAAATACTTAACTATTTATATCTTTAAAATCATTGAAAGTCTACCTTATTTTAGTACGGTATTATTAAGTTTCAGGTAAAGTCTTCCTTTTATTTTTATTTAATTTAATTTTTTTTTAAATCTGACATGACGTAAATTGGTCATTATTCATTCAATAGAGCAGGATACCTAAATGAAGACTAGATATTCAAGTGTTCTCTGATTTTATTCTCCAGCTTCAAATCCAGCCAATCCTCAACCCAAATTCGATTCATGAAAAAAGAAGCTCCGTTGCCACTAGTTTTAAATACAATTTCACTTTTTGGCGTTACTGTATGAACTAGCTCATTTTCTGATTTTTCGGTGTATAATTAGATTTTGGTTAACATTGTTCGTTTTGGAGGTTTTAACTATGATAAATATTTCATTTGCAATTATAATGACGTGAAATTGGCAATTATTTTTCGGTTAAAGGATTCATAACGGGAGCTCAATTATTCCTATAACGGCCACTAATTTTAGTTGTCCTATAGATTGACACTATCTGAAAAAGATGAAGACAAACCGAAATCCATCCGTTGCTTCAAAGCTGTTAAGAAATCCCCCCCTCCCCCAACAAAAAAAAAACCAATTCTATGTTATCCCATATTTTATTCCTTTGTTTAACATGCTTCGAACCTATTAATTATCTGATTTAAGACCTTCAGAATAATATATTAAAATTAATTTAGCAAATTATGCTCTTTTTAGTCTGAGTTTGGCAATATTTATTTTAATAACATAACATTGAACGGTTGACCAAAATTTTCTAAATTATACACATATAAGTACGTATGCAACTATCTATTTATTTCAATATATATTTTTTTTCCTTATTAAATTTATAATTTAAAATTAACCAAAAAGAGGAAATGAAAAAAAAGAAATTAATACATGAAGAGGCGTAATAAATGTAAAAAAATAACATGTAAACATAAGTGAAGTTTATTCTTGGAATAGTATTAATCAGTGATCATGGGTAAATAGGTAAATGTATGAAAGATCTCTGTTGAATAAGACACATTGTTACTGCTTTTAACTTGGATTCCCACTCCACCTTTAGCTCTATTTTATTCCACTGAGCATTTAGCGAGTTTACTGTGATTCAAACGTGGTTAGATAAGCTTTCTATGTTTTAAAACTATAAATTGAACGATAAATCTGAGTTTGGCAAAAGTTGGTAGTCATATACAAAATTTTGTAATTGTAATGCAATTTCTACAAAACTGAAGAATTTATTCTTAATTTAAAACGAATTTGATCCTTCTTTCCTCTCAACTTTATTCTTTACTACTTTTCCAACGTTTCGACCCTCAGATCATTCTCAAGTTAAGATTTCTGGACATGTTAGTAATGAGACAAGGAGATACATTATTAACAGAATGGACAAAAAAAGAAACATCGAGTAGTATAATTTTAAATTATTTATCCTGTCATCCTATTCACATGAAATACAATGTTATTAATAACTTTTTTAATAATGCGATAAAATAACGGATGAAATTAGATTGATGAAAATAGAGGAAAAATTAATTAATATGTTTCAAGAAAACTTTTATCCTAAAAGATTAATAAGGAAAATATGAGAATTAAATATCAAAAAATCCAAAATAAAAGAAATTGACAAAAATAAAAATGAAAATGCGATAAAAACAAATAAGAAATACTTGTAATTATATAAAAGGTTTGTCAGAAGGAATAAAAAGGTCCGTTAAGGATTATGATATGGAGGATATATCATTAAGTTTCAAACCAAACAATAAATTTTTAAAAAAATTTATAGCAGGACAAAGGACCCAATAGACAGTAAATATCAATCGGGATTAGTATATAAAATTCCATGCATTAATTGTCCAGCCATAAATTTTGGTAGTATTTAGTAGATATGTTAAACAATATATAAAAGGCAGGATGTATCAAAATGTAAATGATGTAATGAATATGGAAAAGGAACCAAAAAAAAATAGCATTGGTTCAACATGTTGTTCAAAATAAGCATAAATTTGATTTTGAAAATGTCCACGTCATTCATAAAGAAAATAATAATTTTAGAAGAGGGATATTGGAATCGATTTACATCTCAGAAAATATAAATTATACTGTCAATTTCAAATCAGATTCTAAGGGACTGAACCACCATTATTCGGAAATCTTAAGCAAAATAAATATGTAATTATTATATACAAAAAAGATGATAAATAAATAAATATTCAAATCCTTAAATTGTACAAATGTATAAATGGAATAAAAATAAACTAATAAAAGTATGAATAGTATATAGTAGTAGTAGATATGTTAAAAAATAAGAAAAAAAAGGGGAGGGTATATGTATGTTTAAGAAAAATACACATAATATAAGCATAAATTAATTATGGATTTTAAATAAATAAAAATATGTTTGTGTTATAAGCAGAATAATTAGTACTAAATGTTAATTAAATTATACTAAAAATGTAAATTAATGATAAAAAAATTATTGTTATATGATGAGGTGATAACAGAGTCCTAACCTGTTGAAGGTAGGTTCTGTTTTAAGTTGCAAATGTGAATGAATAAAGGAAGAAAAGTGTTTTATAAAAGGTTTAAATCTAGGGAAAAATTATTTAGAAAAGGTTATGTAAGTAGGAAATCTAATTTTAAAAAACAAATTTTATAATGTTATTATGATATTATTTTAATGATTAATTTATTTAATGATGGGACAAAGGCAATTAGCCTGCATTTTTAAGATTTGAAAAAGAAAATGACATCAATATGAAGGTAGGGACAAAGAAATCAGTCTGTAGTTTGAAGGAAATAATGAAATTGTTATATAAAAATTTAAAAAAATTTTGTAGGTATCCTTGAGAATGACAAATTGTAAAGAATAAAGTTGAGAGAAAAAAAGGATCAAATTTGTTTTAAATTAAGAATAAACTAACACTCTCAAACAAGAATAAATAAAATTAATCAGATGAATTTAGTTACAACCTAATGTATTTCACACGCATACATTTCATATTCAAGTTTGAAAAAATAAACAACCATTGATGATGGCTCATTCCATATCGATTTTAGACGTTGTATACGTTTTACCAGATCCTCAGGAATAAGCATTTCTGAAAAAAAAATGTTACCAATCACGAAATATAATTCTGATGTTTTGTAATTTATCGGTGATACGAAACTCATAAGATTCATTCAAAATCATTAAAATAGAAAACTGCAGTTCCTTCAGCTTTTCTTTCTGATCATCTTCGTGATCATTTCTGACATACGGGTTGGGAATAGGAGGTTACCTATAGGTAACCAACCTATTCTAACCATGCTAAGGAGTTGTTTTAATTTAAATAAAGGTAATACTGAAGAATGCTGTTGCTTTTTTTACTGAGGTTCTACAGACTTTCCTAAAGCTATGTTCTTAAAATTTGACTCCAGTCTAATGTACAATTTATGTAATATCTAAAACTCAAAATAAAAATAAATCTTTTTTTGGATGCGCCACTATTCGATAAGGTATTCATAACTTATGATAATGAAAGATTTTAAAATATACTCCAAATAATTATTCAGTTATTACACTGTTAGTGACAAAATAATTAATTATAATTTTCTGATTAATAAAACAATAATTGTAATAATTACAATATCTTATCAACTTTCGGACCGAAGTTCATTTTATTATCTTCTTTTCACGTTTTTAAGAAAAACTCAACTAATATAAATGTCATTAGACAAGAGATATTCAAACTTTATTTTAAGTGCGATCTGGTACTTTCAGCAAATTAGCTGTAGGCGGTGAAAAACCTTTCAAGCTACAATCCCATTGGGAATTCTCACCGTAAAATATGTAAGTGGCCGGGAAGAAAATGGAAGGAGAGGCGTTGACGGACGAGGAAAACGGATTCTGGGCAGATATAAAGGGCGCTGTTTAGGAGTCGGTGCTCGGCGCGGCTCTCACCACTCACACACAATGGCCGCCACCTATTCACCTTTCAGGGCCTGGTTAATAGGATCTACTCAAAGGCCTCTCACAGCTAGTTTTTTGTCTGCAAATAGTCCTGCCCAAATGAAAGACCTCTCCTGTCTGCCGATTGCATTTGACAAAGTGCGCCATAGTGAACGTAACCACTCAAAGGAAAACTTCGCCTGAGAGAACATTGTGCGTTTTTCTTTAGAAATTTTCTATTGGATTTATAAATAGTCCCTAATAAGATCTAATAATTAAGAATGCTGAGCTTCCCCCACATGTCCTTTTACTACATTCTATTTACAAGCATTTATATTTATATATACGACAACGTTTTTATATTATATGATGTTTTTAAATAATTTTATTTATTTATTTGTAATTTTTTAAATTTGTAATCATTTGTTTTTGTTTAGTAAAATAGTAGCAAATTTTCTTCTGCTATTTATTGCATTTTTTTTTATTTTGAGATTTTAGTACTTAAAACCTGTTTATTATATACAATATTTAAAAACATTTTCATTTAATTCTTAATCTTTCCTTAAATTTCTCTCTTAGTTGAGAAGTTGTTGCAGGTACATAGTTGTATATTTTAATGTTGTAGCTACAACATGTCTGCAGCTGCCTTATTACATATTTAGACATATTTTATGTTTTTTACTGCATACTTTAAAATTTTTATTTCATATATTATGGCATATTATTCGGATTTTTTTTTAAATGAAATCTTTATATAACTAATAAAACCCTACATGCTGACTCACTTTAACCTACAATCTACAATGTACTCTACATATCCACTTTAATCGAGATAGCCCTGCAATGTATGACACCATTAACATCAAATTCAGCTCTGGGACAGGTGTTGCTTAAGTACGGTTTCTCATCGTCTATAACCGGTGGGGTGCCTAGAACATTTGGGTCCCGCGAATTTTTTTGAGCCATCTCTTAAGAAAGAACATAAGAGAAAACACTGGAAATTCTTAGCTCAAGAATTTAACTTATTAAGAAATTTAATGAATTTCTCCTCTTATATAAAAAGGGTGTAATTCTTAATTGAAATAAGGTTATAATTCATTTTTAATCCTTTAATTGGACCCTTGTCGTAGTGCACTAATAACCGTACCTCTCCCACTTCCCCCACCTTCTTGTGTACGAATCTATCTATAAGACTGGTTTAATAGAAACGGAGCTCTTATAGAACAGAATGAAGTTTATAGATATACTGCTTCCTAAGTATGTCTTTTTAATTACTATATGGACGTTACTGTCTTTCTAACTGACCGATAAATAGATAAAAAATCTGGGATTAGTCTTCATTTATATAGTACTTGTATGTACTTGATAAATGAAGAAACGTGATAATAAAAGTATAGTTATATTTTAGTTCATAACGGTAAACAGTAAAATCACGAAAACACAACATTATGAAAGCTTCAGAAGGAACTCTTTGGTGAGTTCTATCAACTCAGAACGAGCTCCTGCTAAGGTTTGCCGCAAAACCTATCAAGGAACCTTGTTACTGGCGTAGAAGCTTCTAAAATGAGGTAAATCTGTGCCCAAGTTACCACCGACAACAGCTAACGTATTCCATTTTCGATAAAGAGATGGTTTGTTGAAGAAAAGTATTAAAGGCAATTTTCTAGAGAGGCTGAAATATTAAAAAGCTATTTCAGATCGTGCCCCATTGATAAAAATAGGAAAATTGCATAAGAAATTGGTTTCTACTACCAAGAATAGTACACAGAAACATTTAATTAATAAATTTTATTCTAAATAAAAATACATTTTGTTTTACTACAATTACTATTCCTAATTAAGATTTTATACTATCATACATATTATTTCAGTGGAATTACATTATTATACTTATAATAAATGTTATAGATAACTTACAATAGAAATAAGCAATTTAGAAAAAAGCAGAAAAAGTGTTTCAGTTTCTGTTTGAACTTCTCTGATGATCATAAATATGATATTGTATTCTTGTATTGTAATATTTTTACATATATTTATATTTTCGTGTGACTAATCCTCGATTATTTCG
>NW_027109788.1:59904-66617 GCF_000696795.3 Halyomorpha halys
TTTTTTTTTTTGCCGAATTTCTTTATTTCTAATGGTATTCATAGCTCCCTCAGCAATTTTTAAGTCAATTAATATAGCATAACGCCTTAAATGCACAGCATAACGCATCTCCCATTTTTTGTTCTTGAGATTTATGAAATTTTCGGAATAAAACTTAGTTATATTTATTAGTAGTTATAATGAGTAAATGTTGTTTTTAGTAGAGTTTGTTACATCTTCCAGCCTTTCTTCACAGCATTAAACTTTTTGAATTTTCAATTAAATGTTTCTTTTGATTCGAATGCGCAGACTTTTTGATACAACGCGTCCTGAAGAAGTAAATTACCCAAAAGCACTCTATATCTTAAAACGTTTTGGATGATTTAAGTACAAACGGTGCAAAAAATCGAAAAAATCTAAAGAACAGAATCAATTCATAATTATTAGTATAATGATAATAATAGTTATGGCATATATTTTTATTAATTGTGCTGCCGTCAAAATTGAAGTCATTTTAGTTTTCTCGACAGTCCAAGAAACTAAAATTTTAATGATAGAATCTTACGAAAATACAATTTCTCGACTTCGTTGTTTACGTGTAATAGATTTTTAGATTTAGACCATTTGAGTACAAATAATCTGTAAAAATAGTTTACGTTTTTGTCTTTTTCCTAATTCTTCAGAACGCATCTTGGAAATCTCTGACATAAAATTAGATTTTTTTATAGAATTTCTTCATTGTAAATATCTCTTTCTGTTATAAATTTCAGATTTAAGTGCGTTGGTATTCTTAATCACAGTGACAAAGTGTAGTTTACTACCAAAGGAAACTTTATTCACATGACTTATGTATCAACCATTCATATTATCCCTATGAAATTAGATTTATAATGTGATTTATAATATTATGATGACTTATTTGCAATTAACTACTCATAAAAAAAAAAGAGGAAGTGTTTCATTTTCTGCTTTCAAATTCTCTAATGACTAGTATATATTGTAATAGTAAAAATGTAAAACAACGTATCTTCCAAAAAAAGAACATTGACCTGAAGTGCCAAATAGACAATCTCAGGATGTTTTTAGTTAGAAATTGGTTTTATCACCTCTCACAGTTTAGCGAACTTATGAAATTTAACAAATTGTATTATATTAAAATGTTAAAAATTGTAATCTCCAGTTGAATTCTATTTACCTTTGTAAACTAATTAGCTTTAAGAAATAATCATAAAAAGAGTGCCATAGCAAGACAACCAATTTTATAAGCACCTCACAGTTAGAAGCACCTCTCCCCTCTCTCTTTCCCTACCCGTATGTCAGAAATGACCAAGTAGGGGGAAAGGTATAGAAGCTTCAAAGACAGTTATATTTGACAGGCACTAAGTGTAACGAAGTAATGATACTAATGGACATGGAGGAACGTGACAATAAAGTTTTAGTAATGAATAAGTGATATAGAGCAATAGCAGTATTGTATATGACATAATTTCAGTAATAATATGGTTGAAAAATACTATAATTAGTAATAATATACTTTTTTTCCCACGCTTTTGGAAATAGGCAATTAAGCTATTTCCTCTCAGGCCAATATTTATAAAGTATAATAGCCCAATTTATAAGTTGCTTTTGATTTGGTTTGCATCTTGTTGTATATACGTTAGCCCTATACACGTTGAAATGTGGTCCACATTCATGACACTCATGCTGTATTGAGAGCAAGTCGGAGAGTGTGCGATGCCGACCCGATGAAGGTGTTTTTGGAGGTCATGTCCAGTCACTAGGCGGAAGAGAGCCACCCCCTTAGCTCTCCTAAGATTGCCAAGGATTCGTTCATCCTTTTTCATAAGGATCTTTCACTTCTTACCTTCCGTTTGAACTTTGTCTGGCGTTTGTCCTGTCCTCATGATCAGACCATACTCGTATAGTATTTTACTATCCCGTAAGAAAGTGGTCGAACAGGCTCATTCTCCACAATACCGAATTTTTGACTAAGTTGTCTGCTAGTATGTACTAATAGTACATTAGTGATAATATAAATAAATTATATACGCAGTAATACTAAATTATAATTATAGTAATATAATATTGAAAAGATATTATAATATAAGGTTGCATATATTTTAAGATTCTATGAATTACAATTTTTTTATGCAAAATCAACAACTGTTTTAGTTTTTTAGTTATAATATATATATAATAGAGTTTTAGTGCCTACTTCTATTATATATTCAATGTTTGGACTAAATTTTATTTGGCCTCAAAATTTTAATTTAGAAAATAAAAAATCATTTGGATTTGTAATTTTCATGGAAATAAATTTCCCATAATACATTATATTTGAGGTATATTTCTTGCTCTAAAAAGCGTGAGTACTTTAAGTGATATTATGCTCATTTGAATAAACAATATAATAGTATTAAGAAAGTCTATTCAACACACACAGTTCGTAAAGCTGTGTACTTTATAATTAATTTAGTTAAAATTTAATTAAAGAGTTATTTAATGAATTCAGAAAATACTTACCCCATTTGAAAATATCCCTTTAGTTTTACAGTTACGATTCTGCTATCCGTAAAATTATATAACTCCTGAATTGTACCCGCTGAGACTTCTTTGGTATTTCGTACACGAATGGATATTTTAGTTAGGCTACATATTTTCTGTGGGAAACCGCGGGTTTGAGTTTGAGACAAGAAAATTGGAAATCTGTTGAGCCATCCGCTCAAAAGATTTTCACATATTCATATAAGCTAACAGATTTTTTGAATATCTTTAAATTGTTCCAAACATTCTTGCAATATCATTGCGTAATTTGACCAATAAAATATACGAATTAGTTAGCCCAAAATATTGTTATATTAGCACAAACGAACACATTTAACAAATTTGATATCATTATCATCAAACAATCATTTTCAAGCTATCGAGCTGGACTTATTTTAAAAAATTTGCGCTGTCTAATTGAAGAATTTGAGTCATCAAAAATATAAATTGGCTGTACTTTTCCTCAATCGTCACGTCCCTCTAAACGGACCGACTATAATAAATACTCAAACATTTTATTTATCCTATTTGTGATTAGGTGGGTAAAAATACCATGAAAATCTGTAAAAATTAATTTTTCACAATATTTATTGGTGATGATAATGTAGTAAGTAACTTAATGAAGTTATGGCGAGGTGCCAAGCAGACTTGGTAGACGTCTGTCTGGAAACCAGCAGGGTGAGTCTCATTTTTATAAGAAGACCTAATTTATAAAATGAAACATAAAACATATTTACTTATTGTATTTATTATTTGTACAGTTGTAAATCACATTAAATAAATAAAAATATATATAAATAACATTCTTGTATAAAAAACATTGTTATTATCATATATTATTAATTTTTTTATGTACTACTTAGGAATGTTGAACAAACAATAAATAATACCAAAATAACGCATAGAACTACCTCGAGTATATTAGATAAGACTGCTTCTTGGCCACGGCCGAATGCACTAGCCCTTTAAATAAGGAGCTACCTTAGACTGGGTCAATCAGTGATCCAATCTTCCTATCATGAAGTTTAGTTCTGGCCTTGGAAACATAGTTACTGGTTTACATAAGAGTTGATTTTTTTTTTATGGTTACCCAAGACTTGACCTTCATCTTTCAGTCTCATTTGCTTCCTATTCATCTTATCCGACAATCTTAGTCCGTCTAACTCATCCCATCAACTAAGATTGTAGTTTGTGCAAAGTTCTAGTCCGTCTGGCTCATCTTAGCAACAAGTATCACTAAATCCTGTCACTTCACTGTTCTAGTACGTCTGGCACATTCCAGCAACTAGGACTGTTAACCTTTTTGCTAGATTACTGATCCTCTCCTCTACCTACATCAGTGTCTAGCTAACATACTCTGGCACTTCCGATCTTTAGTCCCTAACAAAAATCCTGAATACGCTTTGTTGAGGACCTTCTGTGGAGTTTTTTATTTTGTGGGACCGCCACTCAATGAAAAAGTTAACTCCCCTAGGCCGGATTCGGACCGGCATCACCCACAGAACGATAGATTTAAGTCTAACCGACTGAGCTACGGACGCCCCTAAAAACTTTAAAACCCAATTTGAACCGTCTCGATCCACCGACTTACATCTGCCAGAGATTTTAAACCTCTCCCAATTTTAAATATATTTTATTAAAGTTCCTGTAGAAATTTAAAAATCAAAATTTAGATTCTTCACTTCCCCATAACATTCCTTTCATTTGATACCTCTTTCATCAAAATCCATCGCACCTGAGAGCCGAAAAAGAGATCGATAGTAACGTATTACAAATATGTACGACAAGTATAAGCTTTCGAAGTTTACATTCATAGTATACAAAGAAATTACATTCATAAAGAAAAAGATTTTTAAAAAATGAATGATAACAATATTACTCGCAAAATAAAACCATTAACAGCAAAAAAATATAAATGTGGTATATATAAATTATAATAAATAAAGTATAATCCATCTGATCATCTAAAATTAGTAAAAAGTACTTATACATAGACAATTATTAGTAGTTGATAAATGGATAGTTTTAGTATTATTTATTTTAGACTCGGCTATAAATGCATTACTATTTCAACAACCATAGAATATTAAGCTAATTATTGGTGTGAAGTGAATGTCGAGGACGCCACCTTGTATTCAATGGGACAATTGAGTTCATTACTCAAACTAAAAAATATTATTTTTATAAGATTATAATTCTTAAAATAGTTGTTTAATAATCAATTAAGTGTGAAAAAAAAATCAAATTCAAATCTATTTTTCGGTACACTGTGAGGCGGTCTCTTGAGATGAGAAAACTAATTTCCATAACAATATAAACTAGAGCCACATTCCGCATACAGAAAAACGGAGTAAACAAGTGCATAAGATAAAGACAAATTGAGGGGAGCTGATTGGTGAAGGGAGTAATATATTTTGAAGGAGGCGGTGGGAGGAGATAAATTGGAGGGGGATGATTTTTCAGAAAGGGGGTTGCCGCTGACAGCACAAAGCCAAGCCATCAGAAAGGTGTCCATGGTCGGGCTAAGTAAATTCCTTCGTCGCCGCGATTCCGATCAACAAGGCACATTCACCACTGTCACTTACCCAATGGGGTGCTCTGCTATTGTCGGAGTCTCAAGTGGCATTCGGTTGTGGTAAGATGTTTGCCTCACCTTATTATATGTACAGTTTTGTTTACTGATCTGAATCAGGGTCATAGTATCTTGAAATCAATTTATTGTATCCTAACAGCTATAGAAGATGAGTGATAAACGTATAAGTGTAACATTAAGTTATAATTAACAATATTTAAGAGTATAAATAATATGTTTTTACCAAATAAATGAAAAAAGGTTAATACAGATTATTACCTTCAGTTTAATAATAATATCTTATTTCTAACATTCTGTATTAAGTATAACTCAATTCGTACCGAAGTATAACCAATAATTATTTATATAAATTATTGACCTTATTATTTCAGATATTAAGGCCAATCATTCAGTCGGGGTACAATCAAAAAATAGTTTTTTCCTTCTTACTGCACCCCTGACCACCTTCTTCATAAATTTTATAACCAATAATGTTCGGGAAACCCAAATTAAGGTAAGACAGTGCTCATTACCTATTGTCTACCTCAATACCTACCTCCCTATATAAACAAAAGATAAATGTATATATACATGATAATAGGGTGGAATAAAGCAGTGTTTTAGGTGAACTCTTATCAATTTTCGCCCCTCTTTCTCCGATGTTTAAGTTTTATGATTGATAAACCAGAAGTTATATAGCAATCTAAGAACTGGAATATAATACATACAAACAAAGCAATTATGAATCCATGCTTGAGCACCAGTTCTATCTTCGGAATCAATGAAGAACCAAGCACCCATTTATTGGATAAAGGGGTTCCTGAGTTGTGTTTCTTTACTCCAAAACCATTCCTTCATTTATAAAAAATAAATTGTTTTTTCCCACTACCGGATTTGAAACTCTATCACGGAATTGACTGAGACTTACCAACTGAGTATTAAAACAAATAATACAGATTATTTTCTTTTTCTTATTATTTTTTTATTTTTAAACCTGAATGAACCCAGACGTAAACACCATTTGAAATTTCCTTCACATTCCCCTAACATTTGTTTTCTTTGACTAGATAAGACATTTCTTAGCATTATCCGAATAAGTCCTCACATTGATTCCAAGCCCTCACACGAAGCAGGTGTTTCAGGATGTTCAATTTTAGCTCCCCTCCAATATACATCAGTACACGAGCACTACCCTACGCTGGGAACACTCTATACGTTGACAGCAAAGCAATCCCGGAAAAAAAATTACCCCATAGAAGCAATCCAATCTTCTAAAAAAAAAGAACTTTTATAAATAGATGAAAACTATAACAGTTAGCAACATTAACTTTTAGGATCTTACAAGAGGTTTTAGTAGTTTAATTGGCATGGAAACGATTTATTACAAATCAGAATTACGTAATATTTTTATTGTAATATAAGCATATATATATATATAAGTTATGGTTGGACAAGGCCTGTATACAGCACTAATCCTAACTCCTCATGTAAATAAACCTCAATAATGTCTATAGCATCACAGAGATAATAAACTAGTATCTTTCTAGTAAGCGTGCAGTTTAATTCTGTTCCCTCTTTCTCTTTTTCTTCAACCTTTTCAGTCCAAGTGCTCGTAAGT
>NW_027109788.1:72052-77542 GCF_000696795.3 Halyomorpha halys
GGGGGGGACTGCAAAGCCTCAAAGACCTTGTGTCCTCAGAGACCGGCATTAGGCCAAATTGTATTTCGACCACGAGTCATACCCCTCCTCAAACCCTCCCCCGTGTTCATATACCTGGAAAAACAGATCTTTGATCTCCTTTCCTCCCTAGCCTCTTTTGTATTCCTCCTTGTAAGGATATAGTGTTGACGAAATCTCTTTGACAGAACATGCAATAAGTACTGAGGGTACCACACAAGGACCCAGTATATTGGAAGTTGTTATGGGTATATGTGGGCAAATAATTTTTTTTTTTTTCATTCAATCCATTTTTAATTATAGTATTTCTGAAAAAAATTGTATGCTATCGATGTGAACGATGATCTATCGTCAATAATTATAGTAGTATAAGGAGAGGTATGTTAGAAGATAAAACTAAAGTAATAAGATTAAATTCTTATTTAGTATCTTTCAATGAAATCTCATACTAGGATGGTTTACATTTTACATTAAGTTCTTTGTATCTCTGTTACTAACGCATGATGGTATTCACTATTTATGACGAACTTTATCCCATTAGAAAATAAATTTTAAACTAAGCACATGATAAAGAACGAACGAACAAGTTATACAACATAAAATACAAATATTTTTTGCAAATTTTTAAAATTCCATAATTCTTGAAAAAAGGAGCCGGAAGCGTAAAAATAAATTTCTCGACCGTGTATATTTATTTAGACCTTGGAAATTATGTAACAAAAAATAGAGCATCATTAATCATAAGTATGCCTCATTAAATATTTACCCCAATCACTTGGCCTGAGAGTAATCAGCCTAGTTCCCAAACCTGTAACTTTTTCTTTTTATAGTGTTTTATTTTGAACGGATACAATTCAATATTTTAATTACTAATTTGGTTTTCAAAATGGTTTAAGCCTCAAAAAATGTGTTCAGGTTTCTTTGGGGTTTAAAATTTTTGAATTTTGTGTAATTTTACAGTGAAAACTAATGAAATAAGAGATTGTGTTAATTTCATTAAGTTTAATTTAATATTATTTTTTTAGCTTTCATTGATTTACATCATTGTTATAGAAATTAGGAGGTTCTAGAAAAAAAAGAATTGACCTTAAAATATGCTAAACATGGGCGGTGAAATAAATCTAAGGATATTTGATGCAAATAAAGCTACATTGGTTTTGCAGTTAAACACGTACGTAGGACCACTAGTTATTTTTATATATTTTTAAAGGCCATATTTCAAAATATACAAGCGGAAGAGCCTCTCAAGATTGTGCCATTTCCACTACACGCCGCACAGTGGTGGGAAAATGCCATTTTTGTATAAAAAGCACTAAATGTTTAAATATTCTGTAATTGTTATGAATTTCTATATTGTTCAGGGTGCTGCTTTAAATGATATTTTTTTTTAATTATCCCTTATAGTTTTCAGGTGTAAAAACATAAATCTTATGTTCTCGCCATTAAAATCATTTTTCCTATCAATAAAATGTTATTCTGAATCATAATAGATTGTTGTTCTCACCTCATTGATAATTAAGCTTCATTTTCCAACAATGCCCTCCACATACGTCTCAATACGTCAATGAAACTTGCCCATAAGTTGCTCCAATATGAACACTTTTATGGTAAAATATTTTCTTTTAATTTATTATCACAAAAGTCATTTAAGTTCATTTTTTCTATACTATCAGAAATACGTAAAAACGAATTTTTCCGGTATTAAATTTGAAGTGGCCCTAGAAGTTAGCAAAAAATATTTCAAGAAACAAACCTACTTTTGAAAAATTACAATACACTAACTTTTATTGGTATTTGCTTGGCAAAAATATTTTAGTAGTAAATTAAAAAAAAAATGACATCAACTAATAAAAACCACTTTTTTCCTAATGCCGAAAAATCGTCTGTGAGATGAGGTGTACAGCTGTCAAATTTTGTTTGATGGGAGAATCAATTACGGTGAATTCGTTTAAAGGTATTTGAGTATAAGAAACCACACTTATCAACATGACACATTTCATTTTCGAGGAATTGTTCACACTTTCCACTTCTGAGCGCCATATCTTTTTTTTTTTTTTTTTTTTAGAATTTTAATATTTAACAAATTAAAGAAAAGAAAATATATTACAATGGTTCGATAACATGATGTACCATGTATCATTATCATGTAAATTTTATAATTCACATCCATCATATGTTCGTTTGTGATTTCCTAAAGAATTGACATATATTGATACAGTAATTAACTTTCTACACTTGAATGACGTCACGTCACTCACCGTTCAACCTTATGGAGCAGCAACATTTGGAGATTTTTCCACCGTGATCAAGCCGGCCTCGTCCTGGTTCCAAAGCCTGTTCTCTCTGGATCTTCCCATTTATCAAAATATCTATCATAAAACATGTGAGTAATGGAATAAAAAAATCATTGTTTCACTTTGTTGACATCATAGCTAATTTTACACTTTTAAAAGCTTATTGCATCAGATGTTTTAAAACTTCAGAGTTTCAATGAATTGTGACAAAATTCACATTATCGTTTATCGAACTCCCCGAATCCTTCAATATTATTATCACTGGTGATTTCAACACCAACATGCTCTCTCAACCCAGTGATAAATCATTTCTTACTGATGTAATATTTTCCCTCAATCTTTACCCCGTTCCTTTTTCTTTTACACACCACACACAATCCCCTAACACCGTTCCCTTCCTCTCATCTCACGATCTGATCCAAATGACGTTCGACCTATCAGTCAAATGCTTTACTCCTAAAATCATATCATACCGTAATTTGGATCTCCTTTCCTATGAATCTCTTCAACCTGACCTTGATTCCGTCCAGTGAGACATTATACACTCCTATAATTCCATCGACTATATGGTATCCACCCTCACTTCACATCTTCAATTACATTAGACATCCATGCTCCTCTCAAAACCCGAACCTTACGCCGTCCAACTGCAACTTGGTTTACTTCGGAAATAAATGCAATGATAAAACAAAGAGAAGCAGCTAGACGCAAACTTCGTCGTACCCGCCTCTCTGCAGATTATACACACATTGAACTACTCTGTAATGCAACCCTATTAGGAATTCGACGTTCTAAATCCCTTCACATTCATCACGCCCTCTCCAATGCTTCTGATTCCAAATCCAAGTAGAAAATACTCCGAAATTTATCCCTTCAGCTCTCTTCCAATAACACCTCATGATCTCAACAATCATTTCAAATGCCATGCTACTGACCCACCAGTGTTTCCTGAAATTCCAAATAACAACTTCAATCCTCAAAACTTCTTTTTTCCCACATGCATTGCGAAGAATTATTAGCCAATATTCTAAAATCCCATAGCAATGGTCATGGACCGGTCAACATTCCTGTGAAGTTGATTAAATCCTGTCTCCCAGTCCTTAATCCCGTACTTTATCATACATACAATTATTCCTTGCAAAATACCACATTTTCTTCTCGTTGAAAAACCGCTTTAGTTCGACCCTTAAATAAAATCCCAAATCCTTCTTCACCTAATGACTTCCGTCCAATTTCTCTCCTCTCTAACCTTTCTAAACCGTTAGAACGCCTTGTTCAAAACGAATTCTCAAACTTCCTAGAAGAACGCTCCCTCATCAATCCTCTCCGAGCCGGCTTTCGACCTGGCTATTCAACACAATCCGCTCTCCTTAAAATAACCCACGACCTCCAAACTGCCATGGAAAACCAAAACCTAACTTTCCTGATCCTCCTTGATTTCCCCAAAGCATTTGACATGGTTGACCACAACATCCTTCTTAACAAACTACGAAATCTTCCTCTATCCAACAGTTCTTTGCGCTGGTTTCTATCCTTCCTTTCCGCTCCCAGTACGTAATGGTTCCAGATAAGCCACCATCATTGACTCAACCCCTTACCTGTGGTGTCCCTCAGGGTTCATCGCTTTCTCCCAAACTTTTTGCCATCTACATCAATGACATTCCCCTCCTTATCCGACATTCTCACTACCATTTGTACGCTGATGATTTCCAAATTTACTTTTCCTTTTCACCTACTGGCTGCCGCGGAAATGCTTCAAGAAGACTTAAAACACAGTAGTCAGTGGGCTCGAGAAAACAAGCTTAAGTTGAATGAAGAAGACTAAGGCAATCGTAATAGGATCCACTCACCTTCTGGAAACTATTCCTCATATTCCAACCTTACAAACAACAATCCAATACAATTCCATCCAAACGTTAAAAACCTTGGAGTCACTATAGACCAAACTCTCTCCTGGAAAAACCATATTTCCCGTCGTACTTCCTCCACCCTAAAATGTTTAAATTATCTTCGCCAACTACTTCCTTTTGAAACCCGTAGGCTCCTGGTAACTTCCTTAACATTCCCCCACTTTGATTATAGTATGATATTCTGTTAATTATAGTTGTTCATTTTTATCTTTTTAAATTCATTGTCTTATTATATTGTATGACGTTTTATAATTTCATTTTTATTTTGTATTTCAATCTAAGGCTCTGAAGCCTAATTTTGACGCCTGTACATTATTCTAAAGGAATCAATCCCAGAATAAATAAAGATTATTATTATTATTAAAACGCCAACATTTCTTCATACTGATTTCTGTTTTTGTGGGCATAGTAACAGTTTGGTTCTGTCTAATGATTTAGGGCCGATAGGATTTCTATTGAAGAGAACAATAGTAATCTTTTTTTCTATTGTGCCTCACCTTTATACCGTGGCATACTTATAATTATTATAATATAATATATTTATTATTACTTATAATTATTATTAATAATATACTTTATAACAAATAATTAGATAGTTTTAGTATCATCTGCCTATTATTATTGACCAGAGGCTCACAACGGTTTCTAGATCTAAGGTTGATTGATGGTGCATTTTTGCAAAATTAAACTCCTTTAATTAACATTACTTCATAGGTTTGAAATTGAAATATGGTGTAGTAAATTAATTACCAATAAACAGTGATTCATATCAAATTTGTTTAAAAACATAAAAAGCAATCATAAACTGGTAAACATTTAAACAGCAAAACTAAAATCAGTTACTTTTTTAGCTAAAATATTTTGTTTTTAACTAAATCGAAAATAACGTGGACGTGGACAAACATTCCTCCCCATGTAATTATTCTACGGAATAAACTTTGTCTTTGTTCGCACAGTTCTGTCACCAATAGCAGCAACAGTCATGAAACTGAAGGGTGATCCGAGTTTACCTTATAAGATAATAAATTAAAAATACTGTTTCAATTAGCGTATTTGTTTATACCATAAATCATTCACCATTTACTAACAATTAGAGAATTAGTTCATATAAACAAAATTAGTATAAACAAAGCTATTTGTTTAAGTAAGGCGCCCCCTCACTTCTGAAAGGAAGTTCATGATGCCACCTAGTGGCAAAGATATGCAGTACGAAGCCTGGGGAGCCATCTTGGTCCCCAAACATAGGGGTCAGTACCAGATAAGAAGCC
>NW_027109788.1:79847-82481 GCF_000696795.3 Halyomorpha halys
AAACTCAAGTGTTTACACCGGAACATTATTGGCTGCGCAGAAGTCGGAGAAAAGGCTCTTGCAGGTCTTCAGAGAGTTACCTTATTCGAAGCTCATTTAGAAGCTTCCCAGTCTGATTGGCAGACATTTCAGGAAAAATGGGACGAGTACGACTTCATGCTAGTTGTTACTAGTGGTGACCTCCCCAGTCAAAGCATGCAAGACATGTATGACGCATGCAGGGATGAAATCATTTTGGCTAGATCCTTCTTGCTCAAAATAAGAGATTGCAAGCAAGCAGCTCAGATTCGTCCTTGGATTCAACTATCAGAAAATCTTCAACCAAAGGATAATCCTAATAAACAGAAACCCGATAACCAAGAATCAAGTCAGATCTATCCTGTTAGTAAACAAGACTCAACAAATCCTATGATTCATCAAAATATAGGAACTATGTATGAAGGAAATCAGCAACACCAATCTCAAAGCAGGCTGTGTTCTGGTTCCAAAGAAGATTATGGAGGGTGTAGTTGTGGCGCCATTCACCAACAATCTCAGCCGTGGATCTCTTGTCATAAGCAATATTCTTCTGAGAGTCAACAAATGCCAGCTGACCCTAATACTTCATCTCAAACCAGCTCAAGTGTGTTATTACATCTTGAATCAACAGGAGCACAGCAGGGTTTTCCACAAGGCTTGTCTAGACCTATTGATATTGAGGTAGCCAATGATACATTGACCCAACATTCAAAAGCTCACTCACAAGGCATCAGTCATCAGTTTAGAGCTCCTTTACTACAGTTACCTTTTCAGATGTCTCCAAGATCGGCAATGTCTACCAACACACCTCATTGTGACACAGACCCATCTGTATACACCCATCCTCAGGAAACTGTTTCACCAAGGCCACTTACAACACTCAGTACTCCTAAGGTGAATACTTTACCAGTTGCATATTCTCAACAAGGCACATTGCAACAACATGGGCAAATGGGTTTGCCACATGTTACAGCTGCGGGCGCAACTATCAGTGCTGAGTTTGTCAAATACAGGGATCACCAATGGGGACAAACTGTGAGACATCCCTCTTTGAATAGAGAAATTCAAATTGGCGATCTAGTAACTCCATTTTCAAACATGCTGTATACTTCGGAGAATAAACAACGAAAAGTGAAACCTATTAGTTCCAAGAACAAAGTACAAGCAGATAATATGTTTGCATCCAAAAATGGAATACCTAATGCCAATGGAAGAAGTAAGTTTAAAGCTTATCTTAGCAGAGATAATTTGGATAAATTCACTCTGCCAACTGTAATCAAGACAGGAATTCCAGCAATTTATTCAATACCACCAGGAATTCCAACAATACCACCTCAGATGACTAAGATCACTCCTGTTCAAACCAGTGGACAAACCAACATGGAAAATGTTCAGAATGGAACCGAAATTGAAGATATCATCCATCGTAACACTAATTCCACCAGCCATGAGCATGGAAATATTCGAACACAAGAGGACTCTCCATCTCCTCATCCATATCCTCAACGAAGTTCATTTCCACTAACCAGACAGTCTCAACAGACTGTTTCAGTAGCAACAACATCAGCTGTTACTCCATCTCTGGTTATTTATTCAGATACTCAGTCCACCCAAAGGACTCCTTCAGCAACTCAAATGAACTCTTCAAAACTTCAATTACCATGTACAACTGCTTTCCCCAATTCAGAAGATGGGGCACCGCTATCTGAAAATCTTAACAGCCATACTATATCGGAAGCACCGCTTAATAGTATGCTCTCACAACAACCTACTAATGACCAAAATCCAGATAACATATTTTGTCACAGTGCAAAACTGAGCTTCATCTCCTTCTGTATGAAAACGACATTGAACAAGGAACTTACACCACCACTTCTATTACTGAACGAGGTTGGAATTATCTTGGTGGGCGGCGCAAAATCATCAGCCGGAGTTTTAGGAACTCAACTATGCCATGCAAAGCAGATCCAGCTTCAAGTAAACTTGGAACATTTGGAAGCACTGTCAAATGCACTGCGTTTGACTATAACATCACTGCATGTGATACCAGAACCTAGGAAACCTCCTGACAGATGACCATAAGTTTTGCAACGGACTGAAACTTGGTTGACATTAGCGTTTGTCTTGGTATTTTCTTGTAATATTTTCTTGTTAATTTTAGAATTAATCATTCAATTTATTACTGTTATTACATAGGTTGTAAACTTCTGTTTTCACCACAGGTTTTTAAGAGGTGAAACTTTATTTTGTAGTTTTATTCATAGTTTTATATTGTTATTATATAGTTTTGTTCGGTTAGTTATTTACTTTGAATTTGCTGTGTTAACACATACACATAGGGTGTGCATTTATTTTCTTAATATATGTATCAACATATACTATTTCTTATTTTCACATATATGGTTTATAGAGTTTATTTCTATACCTAAAGTTAATTATTAAGTTTGATCATTATATTTTCAAGTTTGTTTCGTTTATCTTTCTCCATTGCTCTTACATGAACAGTCTCACAAAACATTCTATCTATGCTGGTTAGATTACGTTTTCTTTTGAAAACCTCTAATCTTGAAACGTGTAATGTCATGTACTGTTAACATGTACCCTACATCTTGTGTA
>NW_027109788.1:83114-85815 GCF_000696795.3 Halyomorpha halys
ATTATCATTATTACCATTATTAATCTGAACCAGCTTACCACTATAATAATTAATTTGGGTAATATCCCCCAATTTTGACTCCGGGGAATACCTAAATTAAACACTATTTTTTATTTATAGTAGTGTGCAAAGTACATAAGGAACTCACAACACTCTAACGCCTCAGATATTGGCATAAACAAAGCGAATGCAGCTTCCTCCAAAAAGCCTCCGATTCACTCTCGGGGACTTTATTCCTCCTTATCTCCTTAACTTATTAGCTGGTGACTACTTCTTCTGCTCCTTTGATGATCAAAAGGCACCCTCTTTTCCGACGTTCAAGGGCTTCACTAAATAACTTATCTTTCCTTTTTCCCACACACAGGGAAGAAAAAGGAAATCCTTTCCAAGAATAGATGGATATTATCTTAATGAACTACACAATTTAGTGCATTTAGCGAATGGTTAAACAAAATATCATAAGAGGACTCAACGGGAGGAGTATTTTTAGTCCGATTTATGTGAAAATTGAAGTTATAGTGAAGTCTAGTGAGCGAATGAGATGTACTATCAAATGTTAATGTTGTCTCCATAGATTTATCTAATATTTTAAGAAATATTAGTTTTATACCTTTTAACAAGAAGGAAAAATCGCTTCCACCTAACGAGAATTTGGCCAATTTTTTTTGTGGGGAGGGGTGGGTTGGAGAAACGATTTAAGCTCATCAGTTCTTAAGTGTTTAAAAGAAATTTTTTAGAACTATTAAATGGTTAAATTTCACTATGTAATTTAAAATGAAACATTAAACTTCAATTATCTCTTAAATTTTTGTCAAATCAATCTTCTCGTGGAATTCATTCTTGTATATGTTGTTGTTATAAAAATTTTGTCATCTACGAAGTTGGCATTGGACTCGCAACGCATTCAATCTATATTATTTTTACATTTACAACAGTTATAAGATTTTTAGGATCTGAAGGCTTCAATTTTAAATTATCGTGTCTATCTTTGTTATTTGTTATATAAATAACATGTTTTAGTTTTAGCTCTTAGTTTTAAAAAATTGAAATTTTAAGTATGTAAATTTTAAGTATTTTTAAGTAAAATTGAAATTATTGTATTATATTCTAAACTAATGACCCGGATTTTAAAATTTTAGAAAAATCAAAATTATGGTTTGACAAACACAGTTACTATTTTTTCTATCTGGAACGTTTTAAGAGGAATTCTTTTGAAAAAAAATTTAATTAGACTTCTATTTAATGTTAATATGATCCCAACGAAAACTTCTGAGGCAAATTAGCTCATAAATACAGATATAAAATTTACATGGTATAGCAATAGAGTTTTTAATTTTACATAATTAATACAATCATTTCACTGACTATATTCGTTTAATTTTCTTCCGAACCCACTAGAATGCTTCTGGGTGTCCCGCCTGAGGGCGGAAAATATCTGGCCCGTAACCTTATCATGTCTTTTTATCAGACAAGTTTTTAAATATGAAATTATGATGCTCTTTCAAAATATAATGGTTCCTTGATTGTGTAGGACACCAAATCTTCTCTAATTACCATTCTGCGTCCAGTTAAGCATTCAGTATTTCCTCGCAGTTGATACATATTGTTTTAGATATTTTTCGTATGGTTCTTAATCGTATACTTACGACTTCTACAGTCCCCAATCCACTGGAAATATCTGCATGTTAAAATGACACACAAATATAAAAACGAAATTATCAACCCGTTAAGTTACTTTTTTATTTGATTGCTAAGGAATAATATTATAAATTACTCTGTGACATACTTATTGCCTAAATCGTATTCTTGAAAATTCATTTTTGTACTACATCCATCGTGTGATTCATAAACCCTTCTATAACACAGTTTGAATAAATAGTAACTTCCGTATTATGTAATTTAATTAAGTACATTTTTTTAAATGACTAAACCTTAATATGACGAAAACCACATGCTTTTAACTTGTTTAGGAGAGCAAATCACGGGCATTAGAGATCTTGAATCATGCATTTAAAAAGCCAAAATTAAAACAGTTTTTAACCTTTGGTTTAATATTAACCTTGTTACTGTATTGGTTTGGAGTTAAAATGACATGAGTGCCTGTCGATGACTTCATTGCCATCATTAAGCAGAAAATTAAACTATATTAATCAATATAGAATCATAAATTACGTCGTCCCTTGGATATCGACTAGAAATGTGCGCAGAGATGATTTTGGCGCACCTTCGAATAGGTCATACGCGACTTGTGGAATGCGACTTATCATTAAACACATCTTAACTGAATGCCAAGCATACGACTCCCTCAAATCATTGTATGAATTACCAGCAGACCTCCATTCAATTTTACAGCATAAAAAACGTACTGTGGATACATTTTTTGATTTTCTCAGTCACAAAAACTTTCAAAAAATTTAATCAAAGTTTACCACAGGTTCCCATATTTCAATTTGGAAATTGAGACAAAATTCAGAAATGATGTTAATAATGACTAATACAAATTTTGGAAATTAAGGAAATATTGATTAATAAAAATTCATATATTAAGGCGATAATAACTCATAGGTGGTTGCCTTAAAATAAATAAAGAAAAAATGTCAATTTTAAGATGAGGTAGTTACAGTTTTATAGAACTCTGATTATTGAAAAGGTAGTTTGGTAGATTATCTACTGCGCAAATGATTATTTATTATATTATAAA
>NW_027109788.1:91800-108570 GCF_000696795.3 Halyomorpha halys
TATTATAAATATAAACAAAAGTCATCATTCATTTTGTATTACACGATACGGAGCGTCATAAGAGGCTTGCGATTTGGCAGGAAGAGAAGTGTGCCGTGTAAACCACTGGAGAGCTGAAGAGCTCTTCGACTACATCTCAGATGAGTGCCTGTTTCAGTTCTTAGACAACAGCCAAACCTCTTTGGAGGACTCAACCTTGTGTTTCAATAGGTAGTATTGATTTTGAGCTATCCGATCAGAACTCCTGTTACACATGAATACACTCGAATAGTCGATTAAGAAAATTAGGATAGATCGATTAATCGTCGTAAGCATAGAGTGATAACCTGTAAATCGTAAAATTATTTTTTTTTTACTTGGTTGAATACAAAATAAAAAATTAAAATGTATATTTGATTAAAATTACTACAATTGTAAGGATTGTGTTCGCATCATCGGTACTAGATGGACTGGAACAATTATTAGTGAGAAAAATTAGTCCAGCGGGTAGGCCTATTAATTTTTGCCTACCTTTGACACTTACTGAAAGTGTCTGAAACATTAACTCACATGTTTTTGAAATTATAACTGACATAAGAGTATCGAATCTGCACCGCTCCGAGTACTGTTGGCCTTGGAAGTCTCGGCAATGGATATTAAGTCATAGTGATTATAAGTAAAATAATTGCCTATTAAAAAATATTCACATCCAAAATTTAACAATAGCATCAGATTTCTTTATATATTTTTAATATAACACTAAAAAAATATTGGCTTAAACTTGATGGCTTTGCAAAAACTATTTATATTAATAAATAAAACGAAACGATAATCGTTTGTCCTTGAGGCTACCAACTTGTTGCAAACGATATTCCACTTGCTATGGCTAGCAGTCAATTAGATTTGAGACTTTAAAAAAAAACAAGAATGTGACAGTCGTCGCATTTGAATTTTCCAAATGGGGTTAGTGGTAATAGTTTGTAAAATATTTGCCACAAACCCATAATATTATATTGGAAATTTAACGATTCATAGGAACACCATAATTTTTATTATTATAAATTTTAATATTTGTTTTATTATTTTAAATTATAGAAGTATATTCGTGTTTATTTTAAAATTGAAATTACCAAAGATACCCTAATTTTTCAATCTCGCGCTGGAAACGTTTGAAAACATCGAGCCGATGTCCGTCAGCACTAATGATGACATTAGTGACTATATTTTTCAGTGGTATGGGAATATATTTCTTCAAGCTTACTGTAGCAGTTATGCTCTTGTCATAATATTAATGCCATGCTTGGGGTATAAGTCAATGACTTTTTTTAGTCAAAAAAGTTCTTTTTAGCTTAATACCATCCATTAGTTAGATCGAGTGGTCCATTCTACATAATAACACATTGATACAAATTTCACACAGAAGCATTGACATAGATTTGGAAATTCTATTGTGATATATCCTCATTTTGAATTTGTTGCAGAAGCATCCCTCATTTAGCTAGAGAAATGGTATAGGTGTCATTTTATCATATACTTCATACTCTTTCATACGATATGCAACACTATATAAATCAAGATAAGTAAAAATTTCTCAAAACCTAATTTCAAATTTTCACTTAATTAGAAAGTTGTGGTGATGAAAATATAAAACAGTTTGAAATATAACTATGGGATGGAAAGGGCTTTAATATTGAAAAATAAAAATAAATAAATCTCCACTCATAAAGTCATTTCCTAACCTCATTTATATTTTGACCTGTATTTTCATCAACATAACTTTCTGAGGAAAATGAAATAAAAGTTTTAGATTAGGTTCTGAGAAATGTTAACTTAATCTTAACCTGTATAGTATTGAATACTAAAAGAAAGGGCATGGAATGTATCTTTAATGACACCTACCGCTATATCCTTAATCCCTAATATTTAGGTAAATTAGGAAGTTTCTGCAACAATTACAAAACAGAATGTTTTGTTGAATTTGTTTTTAGCAGCCTGAAGATGGGGGAAATCTCCCCAAACGTTGCTGATGATATGAAATAAGCTATTGTATTTTAATAAGGAAGAATTGTGTCATTCACTAAATCCAGTTTAATTATATAAGACTCTTCCAGTAAAAAGATTATTAAGTTTAGAATGTTCTGTTAATAATAAAAAAAAAATAGATATATCTCAATAAAATTTCACAATTTTCCAAATCTATACCTACGCAAGATCTGTGCATAATTTGAAAAAAAAAATCTGTGGTGGTAAGGTTCAAAATTGTTTTGAGTTGACGTGGAATGATCCGTATACACTAAGAATAATGAAGATACAGAACACTTTTCTAATGCATATGTGTTTCTAAATATTCCTTGGCTTATTGGGCCATATTTTATAACAGGGCTCCGGAAAAATCTAAAATGAATACGGTTCCAAACGTATAGTTCCTTTTGTTGTTTCTGTAATAAACTGTGTGGTGTTGATTGTACAATACAATGGAGCGAAGAATTTTTGTGGAACATAATACTGATCTAAGAGTTTCAAAAAATAATAAAATATACTAGTAATAAAAAAAAAAGAAAAAGAAGGTTAGGAGTACCATCATACTTTGTTCAGCATCACGAATGTAACAACACCACCGTACAAGGGCGTACCCAGGATCAAAACTAGGGGGGCAAGCCATAGTCAATCAGGTTGTTACATTTCAGCGTGGAAAAGGCGATTGAAACCAAAATTTTAAGAAACTTAGGGAAACTAAAAGTTATATAAAATGATAAAAGATAATGTTGATGCTGCAATTGTAAATTCCCTAGCCCACCAAAATACATTTATTATTTCAATTTTATGATTATTTTTCTAGAAGTCTGGAAAAACTACCGATAGTTGACTAAACTGGTAAAAATGTGAGCCCATACCCCACATATTAAGTCGGTAAACACTCAACAATGAGCTGCGGCGATGTATATGAGAATACAAACACTGAAATCTCACTTGATGATTTTTAAGTTTAACATTAATCTTTGGGTTATTGTGTTATTCAGATATAGTTATAGTAAAGTTTAAGTGTAAATGGTACGTTGTTTGGTTCGACATTAACAAATCTTAGGTCAGGAGTTTTATAACTTGTATTGATCGCTTTCTGTCAGGATAATATTTATAATGAATGCTGTAACAGTAGAAGAACACATAACTTAGGATTCCTTTATGGATTTCTTGTTCGGTTTAAATCCATTAGCATCCATTCCGATTACTATTCTATAAAATAATATAACACAGTACCCGGAATATATGCTGCTGAGTGATCATCCTGGACATCAGTGAAGCAAACGGAGGTCACTATTCTCGCGGCTGAGTGACCAAAGGGGACCAAGAGGGAGGGGGGAAAGGACACGCAGGAGGAATCAGATCAAGAGACACAGAGCCCTTCCCTTTCTGCTCAGAGGGACAAGTCCATTGGGTCCTTGCCACTCCAACCGCAGCCGAGCAAGGGCTTTCGTGTTTAACCATGTTTCACTTGATCCAATTAGGTTGACCAACATCTGAAAAATAACTCACTCATGGAAGCTTACGTTAACAATTGGAAAAGGTTATTTGTTTTTAATTTTTTTTTTAACTTAAAAAAATAAATATTTATATATTTCATCTGCTTTTAGTGAAATTACAGTATAGCTACGTAAGGAGATCAAAGGTCCAGGTAATACAAGAGTTGGACGAGTGATACTTGTTAGTCCAACTGTCACCAAGAGTCACTTAAGAGAAAGGAGACGTACTATCACCTATTCAGACGTCATATTCTTATCATGCACCAACACAATATATTTCCCCTATTTTATTTATGTCAAAATTATTTATTTTTAAGTAATTTTGAGGTTATTTTTTTTCAAACCCCCAACTCAAATTAAACAAATCTTCGGGGAAGATTCAGAAACTCGAATCGGATCCGTGACAGAAAAAAAAGGTTTCGCCACTCTTCTTCCACACTTTATTTATGTACATATTTAAATTTCTTGAATTAATCCTAGGAGCATAAAGAAATATATAAGTCGTAGAAGATTAAGAAAAATCGTAAGTCAATCGATTAATGAGCAAAAGATAAAAAACCGGTGCGCAAACAAAAATCCACTCATAGATATTAATCAGAAATTTTCTTTTTCTGGCGGTCGAGTGCAATTCTGAACAAATCACCTCCTTGCACAACCGTTGGTATAGTAACAGTACTTCCATACAAAACACTGCAAACCTTCACGGATTGTAGCTGTGCAGATTTATTGACGTATTTATGGTAGCGACTATACGGTAAAAAAGTAAATCAAAGAAAAACAAAAGCGATATATTAAATTAAATGGGATGGAAAATTGCAGCTTACACTGTCAGAAAACATTCATTGAAGTAAGTGTCTACCATCAACAATAGAAAAGAAGAAATGGTGTGGATATTGCCCACTTTATGCGGTTACGTAAACACTAAAATTAATTGCTCTTTCCTAGCATGCTGTAAAATTATTCCCTTGCTAAAGTATCTCCTAGTAATCGGAAAGTAATGAGGAAGGTAGTTTTATATTTCATTCTATCTGGCTAGGTTCCAAGGGCCATCCAATAGATATTTTTAAAGGCTGTGTTGCCCTATGAAAAGCATAAAGGTCCAATTATCCGAGTAAATAAACCAAAATGTAACCTTACCTAACTTAGGGCTTCAATAGTAATAAATTTTCTGAGATATTTGGAATCCTTCCAAGGAAATAGAGCCGGGGTTACTTCATTTCAATTGATCCCTCCTAATCCGAAAGTAATGCCGAAAAGGGCACATTCCTCTGAATTATGAAGGGTATATTTTGCGAAATTGAAATCGTAATCTTTTTTATATTCAGCCTTGAGATTATATTACATCAATATACGGGCTACTGTGATATAAGATTATTTGATATCCAATCCTTATATATATATATATTAAAATTATTAATTTATGGTCCTTTATATATTTATAAATTTATGTGGGATTTTATACTTTAATTTTGATCCCTATATCTGTTCCACATCCAGATTATGAGAAAATTCAATTTTAAACTAATTATCAGGTTTCAAATATTTTAACGCAACTACAATATGTATTTAAACGCCAGGAAGAGATTTAAATTAAAAACCCAAATAAATATCCCCCTCTCTCCCTAAGCTCCCAGGAATTATAGAGCACACTAGTAAAGTATTGCATTAAAAATTAAGCAGTTTTTTTATTTAGTAAAATGGATAGTTTTCATTTATTTATGTTTATATTTCTAAAATTGAAAAGTATTTGATAATATTTTTGAGGAATAAATCCTATACTCTCATATAAAAATTCTGAGGATGAGGATCAATCTCTGAAACGTTAAACAAAATTTTCAGTCTATCAATTTGAATAAACATACTATTAATCAGGCCAAATGTATGAGGATAGGAAAGAAACCCCGGAGAATAATGAGGTTGATCTGAGCGAATAGAGAAAGAGAAATAAATAAATATATTTTAAGACATAATATCATTATTTATTATTTATATTTATACTTACATTATATATTTATATTTATCATTTGATATCATTATTGTAAATTAATTACCAAAATTGATATCATAAATTGTCCAGTTGATGGAAACGATTTAATATATAGTAAGATAATTAATAATGAGGTGTAGATAGTTGACCGTAGATTACTGATAAGAGAAGTTGATCGGGGGGTACTGTCAGCAAAGAAACAACATAAATAAACAAAAAAATATTTATTTATGCCGACGTTTCGACCTGATTTTCAGGTCTTCATCAGGGCTATAAAAACAAAAAGACAACAACCATCATTTAGAGAGAAAAAAGTTGATTAATAACTATGGACAAAGACGACAGTAGATTGATTACATTATTACATATATACATATAATTGTGAGTAATAAATAAATGATACAGTGCAATGAATCTATAAAGAATTAATTAAATAATAATGGTGCTTATAAAAAAATATTGTAAAAGGAAAGAACAAGGGATAAGAAGAAAAATGGAGAAAGGGGGATGATGAAAGTAAGAAATGCGAGAGTAAGGTTATAGGGAGAGAATCCAGGCTACATTGATATAAATTTCAAGAAAAGACGCTAGAGTGCAGGTCGCCAAAAGACGTTACATAAATAGAAATCTAAAGGTCAAAAAATCGTACAGATAAAATAGTCAATGTGAGAGTAAAAATAAGATAAAGAAAAAAAACAACATAAAAAGGTATAAAATGTAAAAAAATGAGGGCCCAAAAAGTAATAAAATGTATAAAGGGGGTGTAAAAACGAATATATTAACGGGGAGTAAGTAAAAACAATGTTATTACAAATAAGAAGAAATATAGAGAATAGGAAATGAAGAAATAAGAGATAAGATAAGAGAGAAAAAAATAACTTACAATTGTCGGCAGAGATTTCTGCTAAACTGTTTGAAATTACAGGAATAGTCGTTAGAGTGCTGGTCGACAAAGAGGTTAGATAAACAGAAATTCAGCGGTCAAAAAACGAATGTTGAAATAAAATAGTTAATGAGAGATTAAAACATATAAAAAGATTTAAATGTAAAATTATGAGAGCCAAAAGATATTAAAATGTATAAATATATAGTGGGTATGTAAAACGGATAATTAAAAAAAATGTATGTGTGTATAAGATTACTTATAAAGATAATTTGGGAATAGACTAGGGACAGGTTTTGTGATTAACGGGGGAAGACTCTAATTGTGTAAAAATACTTTCGGATAGCAGTTGCTTATCATGGTTAGGAACCGTGGCTAATATGGAAGTATTATCAAAATCAAAAGACTGGTTGGAAATTAAACTATGTTCAGATAATTTAGAAGCAGTGAAGTTACGGGAAGATACAGAATACTTGTGTTGGGTTATGCGGTCTTTGAGTAAATTTTTTGTTTCACCAATATAAGATACGTTACAATTAGGAGTAGAACAAGGGATTCGGTACACAACGTGAGAACGGTATTGAGGAGGGATGGGATCTTTAAGATGGGAGTAAATAAACGAAAGTTTGTAATAACGTCGGCATAAATAAATATTTTTTTGTTTATTTATGTTGTTTCTATGCTGACCGCACCGCCCCTCCCGATCGTCTTCTCCAACTCAATAAGTAACAAGTGCAATAATAACCTTCAGTAGGTTTTTCCCTCGGATTCAGGCAACAACTTAACTAAACTGGGCCCAATGTTATAGAACTATAAATTTCGCTAATAAAATATACAATATCTAGGTTGTGTCTCTTTTACATCAGTTTTAAAATTAAACACATCTTAATTATTTGTGGAGGATCTTTCTTCAAATACTATAAAGAATATGTTTTGGCCTCACCTTATTCGATATATTTATGTTTATTTATATAGTTAGATATGTTTATTTTTAGCATTATTGTATATATTTATGAATGGACTTAATAAAATATATTTTACATAATAATCTTCAATTTTCTTTGCATTGATAGTTTACTTATTTTACTATTATTTAATATATTCATCTATTTGATGTATAAATGTAAAATTCTAGTTGTTTTTATCATTAATATTATTTTATTTCTAATTTATTCATTATTATTATTTTCTTATATATCTATAAAGGTATAGAGGTATAGATAACACAGGCCAAATTATTTGCATTAAAACATTGAATCTCTCTTATCTTAATCATTTTCTGAAGAGGTAATACGAAAACAATATATAAGGCGTATACTAAAGGTAATAATGCCTCAAATATTTATTGCCAATTTCATGAAATTTGAAAGGAATCCTTTATTCATAATGAAATGATTGAGCTGCCGATACTGACCCTCTCACGTTGACAGTGCAGCAGTGCGACTGGCAGGTAGCTGTCATAGCAGAAGGAGTGCATCCCTCACAAAGAAGATTGAGTGGTACTACACTCTGCACCTCCTCTCACTCTGTTGAGTGGTCCACTGGTTGCAGACTATAGTCTCTCCTCTCAAGGCCATTCATAATTGAATTCATATGGGAGGGGGAAGTGTTTTAACTAGTGTAAAAGTGAATTTGGTTTTTATTTTAAATTTAATCCATAAATAACACCCTTAATGCAGTTAAAATGAAATTCAACAATCTAACTTTTTTGATAAAATAATCTCAAACTTTTATTTAGAACCATTGATAGTATTTTTCATAAAGTTAGAGGAAATGTACTTTATGAAGTAAATCATTGATATTTTAATATTAAAATTAAATTTTACCGCTACCTCCCATAAAGGGTCAAGAATGCAGCGCTTTGCAAGAATTTTTTTTTTAAACAATCACTTTCCTAATCATTTCTGATATACGAGGGAATAGGAGTGGAAGTTATCTATAGGTAACCAACCGATTCTAACCAAAGTAGGGAATCAAGTTTCATTTGGAGGGGCCACCGCAGAAATAAAACTCGACCCCCTAGGCCGGATTCGAACCAGACATAAGACAGTTGTTTGACTCCCTCAGGTACAGACAGTTAGTAAGGAAGTACTGTAACTGGATCAATGGTTGTGTAAGGAAATAATTTGGTCAGAATCACTCTTGATATCTCTCCGCCAGATTTTTCCCCAATTAAGGGTACCCATTTCAAAGGTAGACCTTGGAGGGCTACCAAACACACAGGGCTGACCAACACCTACAGTGAAACAGAAAACAGTAGCAAAGTGCATCACAACTGAACCACCCACTTCCATGAAAATAAATATGATTTTATTGTATTATAAGTATGTTAGATTGATAGTGTTAATATGTAATAAAGTGAGCATTCGTAGTCACACATAAGATAATACAGAATTAATTAAAACATTACTTCCGCGAAGTAATGTACAAGAGCATAATATAAAAACAGTTTTATGACTAAGATAAGAGCAGGCTGTAATAGATAATTTTATTGCTACTACCTTAATACCGTATTTTATTGCCAATTTCTGAATTAATAATTTCAATCTTCAAACTATGGCCAGGTCGAATACTTAGTCATCTATAAATGATTCATGATTTTCAAGATCTGTTATTATTGATCTTGAAAATCGTGAATAAGTTTTATTTATTATCTACTTACTATTTAATTGAATTTATTATCAACTCCTTCATAACTGGAGAGGGATGAAACAGAGATAAAAATGTCAATGAAGATGCTTTAGGAAATTTCATGGTTTTGTTGACGTCATTAAGTAGAGTATTTCATGGCTCTGTCTCTGTTATTTCTAAATAAAGTTTGAAATTATTGTTTGTTTATCTGTTAATATTGTCATATTTCCTTTGAGAATTAGAAATTATAAATGAATAACTTTCTACACTTTTATTTAAGTTTTTATTTATTTTGCTTAGTAAAAATAATTAATTTTCAATATTGTTTTTCAGTTTGTGTTTTGATACTCATATTCAAGTCCATTAGAAACCTCTCGCCAACAGATAGATGGCTGTGTGCCATGTTGTGTATTTACAACCTAATTGTAATCAAACTCTCATTTATTCGAATCGCCCTCCCCCTACTTCTAGTTTACTTGAACTATTTTTTAGAACTTTCAATAATTAAAATTTTTTCACCGGTCCATAGCCTTTCATATTGTTGTAAATCTACTGGACGCACCATTTATTTCTTGTTTTTCCTTCAACTCTTTCCGTATTTTAAATTAAAATGTACTTTTTTCATAAGAATCATCTATTACCAAAATAATAATTGTATGAACTTATTTTCTAATAAATAAACTAAAAAACGTTAATAAACAAAGTAAATTTAATTCAGTTCAGAAATATTTTCTGTGTTTATAAAGTGCTAAAATCAATATTAATTCGTCATAACTGAAGGGAAATTTAAATCTATCATCGCTGAGGCGATATGTGTCGATGAAAACCACGGCAGTTCTCTGATGGGGACATATGTAATTTGTTTGCATGGTCACCGCAATCTCTAATTGGATAACCCGTTCTAGCCGCTAAAGTTGTTTTAGGGGAAGCTGAATATTTCCAGGGGTTCCCACAAAAAAGTAACATGCCTTATTAGTTAAGCAATAAAAATTTATATTTGAAAAAAAATGTATATAATTAAAAGAGCCGAATATTATTAATGCATTAAATTATGAAAATGACCATTAGATGTCAGCTCTCTCTGAAGAAAAATATTTTTTTTTTACATCAGATTAACGTAGAATACATGAACTATGGTTTAGATTTAAAATAAGGCCACAATCCTGTTAATAAATTTTCGAAAATCGGTATCGGAAGAGAAGTGTGATTGGTACATCGTTGGTGATAGTCTTACATGTAAAATTGTGAACAAATATTTACCAATACCGGTGTGACTCTACCTAAGAAAAGAGTATATATAAGAGAAAAAATATTAAGTTTAAAATAAATTTGTCAATTTAATTTTCAGTCTTAAAAGTAGCATATTATTTTTCTCATTTTCACATTATATCATATTACATTATATATTACCATTAAATTAAAATATCGATGGCTTACTTCGCTGTTGTGCAAAGTAAACTTTCACCAACTTTACACACAATACGATTAAAGATTCCGTTCCGTTCACAATACAGTTAAAAGTAAAAAATTTAAATCTTTTCATTTTTCCTAAAAGAGAGAACCTAAAGCTTGTGGTAACGTAATTAGCACCACTGTGAACTTAAGTCACCAATACATTGGCTACTCTTTGGATTAACGGGATCCTGAAGCTGAAAATTCCAAAAAAAAGTTGACCATTTTTCGAAAAATCAAACTTAACTAATGCATATTTTGGCTATACAGTACGCCATTTCGACTTTCGAACTTTACTAATGGGCTTTAGTTGGAACAGCTAGTTTGTTATAAATGTTTACAAATAGTTGAAAGTTAGCGTACGTGGGAGTATGTAACTTAATCAACACATTAAAAGCTAAAAAGGAATTTGAAATACATTTGTCCATTCTAGGTACAATAAAAAATACTATTCTGTAATTTACTGAAAATATTGAGCTGAACACGACAAACAACTAATGCCCATTGTGAAATGCCCGTGCCGAATTCGATATAGTTTCAGGTCTAACCCCTAGAATCCAATAGAATTCAGTCACGTAATTTTTTAATTTCTTAGGATAATTTATAATTAGAAAAACACGTGCATTAAAACAGAATCTTGGTTGATCAGCCTTTTTTGAACTACTATTGGTTCTTGACCTCAATTAAATAGAATACTTTCTGATCGTTTCAGGAAGTATTTTAGTTTAAAGAAAATAATAGTTAATATAAAGTTTTTGACTAATGAAGAGAATAACAATATTCGTTATTAGCAACTTAATTAAGCCACCCCTTTGCTGTTGGTACTGTGCCGTTTAGAAGTGGTTTGGCGATTTGTGTTTGGATGACCATTTGATACTATAAGCGCTTGCGATTTGCTGACCAGAACTTGTACTCACAAAGGCTATCCCCCATCCCCTGATGCCTGCGGTTGTTTGTTATTGCGTCTTACCCCCACCCTCCCTCACCCTCCCTATGAATATACAACAGGGCAGATTTAATATGTTGCTCAGTAATTATTTGTTCGCCGGCTGATGGCTGAATGAGGGGCCCTAGGCTGGCTTTAGTATGCATTGGAATCCCCTCCCCAATAAATTTCAGGAATAATTGTTTCTCCTTCTTAATTATCATTGCTGAGTACACCGCCACCCCTCGTACTAATGATTTTATAGACCGCCTTCCCCCAACAATCAGTTGCTTCATCTTCTCAGGATTTATATCTTCTTGTTCTTGTTATGGGGAAAGGTTAGAAGAGGTTTTGCAAAACAATTACTACTAATCCATTCTATGTTAAAATTATAAAAGTGTGTAGCATTAAATCCAAAGAGAAGACACAATACAAATTTAAAAGAAATGAAAATCATAAAATGGCCTAAAATATAACGTAAATTCTCATAGGACTATAAAATAATATTAAAAGAAATTTTAAAATTATATAAAAATTAGCAGCGTAAGTTGAACAGAATGAAGTATAGATAATAATACGAATAATAAATACTGAGTATAAAATTCACTTGTGGAGTAACATTTAATAACATGATATATACAAGGTAATATGAGAAATAGGTACATAACAATAATGCAATACATGATAATGGCTGATGTATTTTATTCGATAATACACCAACTATGAGTTTTATGCTTAATATATATTACTCTAAATATTATTTATACTTAATTAGGTTCATCTTATAGTCTAATGTAATTTACATTTAATTTAATATTTTGATGAATTTATACCTATGAACGCAAATTTACCGTTATTATTGAGATTATTACGTTTCGACCTGAGTTTCAGGTCTTCATCAAGGAGCTTGTAGGAAGGAGGTCCTAGCTATAACTCCTCTTGAAGCTCCCTGAGTTTCAGGTCTTCACGTTTGCAGAAATAAATATTTTTTAGTTTATTTATGTTCTTTTTACTTACCGCATATTTTATAAATTCAGCTTTAGCTCCTGAAGGGTCATTACTTTTTAATGCAGTACTGTTTCTGGAACAATGGTTGTGCAAGGAGGTGATTTGATCAAGATCATCACACTTTGTAGAACCCATAGGGTTGGCTCAAGGCTGATTTAACAGAATAAATAAATGGAACTCATGCCCAGGAGATGGTTATACCACGTCTTACTGACCGACCACTCTCCGTTATATGATAAAGCTCTGTAGCAATTTTAGATATTTATTCTTACCTCATAACTTTCGCATAAAAAATTGTTAGCTTTGAGTTTTTACCAACAAAGCATAATATTAATTTTTGAGGTTATAATTATAAAATTACATGAATGATCTTATTTGGTCCTTAATGCTAATTTTTTTGAAAATTATTAGAAAATAGTAATATGATGTACATAATTAGATTTAAATAATAATTAATAAATATTAAGAGTAAAATTCATAAGTGGAGTATTATCGAATAAAATGTATCTATTATTATCATATCCTATATTATTATCATGTACTATATTATTATGTACCTATTGCTATTATTATCTTGCATCTATTATTTTGTTTTCTAATAATCCACCAGTTGATTTTATGCTTAATATTTATTAATTTTAGTTGTAAAAACTGTTGTGAATCCGTTTTATGTTTGGAAAATACTTTATAAATTACACAATTCATTACTTAAGTCAATAGTTTTGTTAAATGCTACACTAACGAATAGTGTTGCATTCAACCAAACTACAAAATTCATTATTATTAAAGGCTAAAGTAACCTTCAAATTGAAGTTGAGGACACTACATAGTGAATCGTAATGACAATAACACTAAAGCTCCACTACACCATTTAATTCCCTCAAATCAAACATCCTTCATAAAATCTTCAATGCACCTTACTTTGTCACAAAAAAAAAAATCTTCCATAATAAATGTTCCATAGTTAGCAGATCTCACCCGAAACAGATATTAATCCTTCCATTGTTAACTTCTCAATCACCCAAACCAAACTAGGTTCTAACGTGGCTTTCTCTTCTATTCCTTCAAATCCTCCGAGGACTTCTAGAATATGGCCTCCAGACCTTCTAAATATTATTAGTTTGCTACAAATGTGTTGTTTCTCTACATGTCTGTATTATTCCATGTTAGTCTAGTTCTATCTATAAATACAGTTGTAAATTTCAATAAATAAATAGGAAAAATATAAAGAGTACTAGCAAAATATAGAACCGTTAATTACATATGATCATCTGTATTTCCTTTCGAAATGGACCTCGATCACCGACCGCCTTACCTGGAACAACCATATCAACATCAAACTAACTCAAACCTACACAAGTTTAACAATGCTATATCCTATCCTAAATAGAAAATCCAAATTAAAACCAGAAACCACTGCTGATGTATGGCTGTGAAGTGGGGGGGGGGCGGTATCCTTTATGAAAAGGTAAAAAATTACAATCATGTCAAAATAAAGTCGTAAGAATTATAGTGGATCCTCCTGGGTTAGTAAGAAACAGCCAATTGCATTGGTAATTACAAATAGAGACCATAGAGGATTGCATCAAAGGTTCATGGAGCTCCACTCCCAGTTACCTGCGGTTAATGGAGCAGTGACTTACAACTTGGGAAACCCAACCCAAAAACTGAAGCCCAGGTTGCTGCAGGACATCCTGTTATAAATTCTATAACAGAATAGAATAAAATTTATCATATCAGGATAAAAGAAATTGGATAGCAAGAGTGGCAAGATGAATGTTTTACCATGAGAGACAAGTTTAGAATGGTCCAACAGACAGTGAAACGTCCAACCAGAAACTTGAATCTGCTGCGGAGAGAAGATGTGGTGTTAACCCGTCTTCGGATAGGCCATACTCGACTCACCCACGGTCATCTCATGAAAAAAGAAAATGAACTGACGTGTCACTACTGTGGAAACGATCTCACCGTTAGGCATATTCTCACTGAATGTATTGTTCACGAACCACATCGGTTCTCTTCAGATTTACAGGAGATGTTGAGAGAAGATACAAACCCACTACAATAACAAAACTTTTTCACTTTCTAAAAATTATTAATATTTATGATCACATATAGTCTAACTGTCCAGCATAGATAAGTGGATACAAAATTCATTACAGTAATTTACTAACTACGTCAAATCTAATTGCAACTTTGTAAAATGTAAATCATGATTGTAAATATGTAATTTTAATTGTAAATATGTAATAGTAATTGTAAATTTGTAACTTGTAATTATAATGTAATGTAACTTGTAATTGTAATTATTAATTTGTAACTTTCTCACTTTGTAACTTTGTTAATATGTCAATTGTTATCTACTAACTTTGTAAATTCAGTGTAAATGGCCATATTGGCCGAGACATTTAAATAAATAAATTCTATATTTATCAGTTCTGTTATTCTCACTCTAAAATTTTATTTTATCTTAATTTCTTTTTTTTCTTAAATTCATTTTATTTTATTTCAATTAGAAGTCATTTATTTATTTAGTAATAAATATCATTGTTTTTTAATAACAACTTTACTTTTTTTTAAGTAATTAAGAATTATTAATCTATTTATTTCATCTCGAATGGGCTTTTTTATCTATAATATTGTATATAGTTAGGGGTGTCTATTGTATGAGACTATACCTCCATAATCAACTGTTAAAAAAAAAATGTACCTCTTACATTAACCATGTAAGGCCCATCAAGCCGATCTGGTGTTAAATAAATAAATAAAAAACTTTGTATAAAAATAAATATTTTTTTTTAAATTTATCTATTTTAGTCTAAAAACATTTTTATTCTATTTATAAATCCGACGTTTAGGCCATCCTCAGGGACAATCCAAATAGAATTTAAGAGCTAAATAATTTTTAAAAAACAACTTCAGGCTGGCTATTCTGCCCAGGCCGATCCCCCTACCCTAATTAGTCAATTTTCACTTTAAAATTATTTATCACAGTCACCTTCTTTGTTAAATATTTAACACAACAATCATATCTTGAGATAAATTTTAACAAAGAAGGTGACTGTGATAAATAATTTTTATTTTTATTTTAATGTGAAAATTGACTGATTAGGGTATTCTGTTGAATTGACTGTAATTGAGAATAGCCTGCACGAAATTGTTTTTTTAAAATGATTTATTCTAAAATTGTATAGAGATTGTCCCTGAGGATGGCCGAATTGGCCGAAATGTCGGAAATATAAATAGAATGAAAAGGTTTTGAGACTAAAATGGATAAACTTTTATTTAATTAAACAATATTAACCAGTTTCAAGAAAGTGTTAGAATTATAAATAACTAATTTTTTTTTTGTTTTATAATTGAAGATTCATATCCATATAATATTAATTTATTAGTTACTTTCTACATATTTTTGGCCATTGGTGCCACTAGAATGATTTCATGAACACCTTAGATATTTCAATATAACCTAACAATAAAATGGAATGTAGTTGGATGGATTGAGATAAAAAAGTGAGCGATTCAGTGCCGTAACATAGCAATTTAATCTATTCGATGCCATCAAACCAGAATTATCTTGTACAGAGTAAAACTCGCAGGCACCTCTACTAGATTAAACGTTTAATTTTTAAATTTATTAGGGTTTAGTCTCTTTCTTTTTTAAGACGAAATGAAATGAAGCAATCAACACTTAATAACTTTATATAGCACATTCAAAGAGATTTAAGATGCAAATGAGCTTTAAAAGTTAACAAAAGAGAAGAAAAAATATTGCATCACAAGTGAATTATTTATAGCATGTAAGCACTTCATAAATACTGCAGAAATCAATGTTGTGCATGGTTCGTAAAAACTCAAATTTAATGATATCTATTCATTAAAATGTCGGGATTTAGTTTTTAACAATTTCAATTGATTTAAAGGTACATGAATTTTAATTTCTTAAAATTTTATTTATGGTAAAAACTAGTGTATGCTGATTTAATTTTTGGCGCGGTTTTGACAATTTAAAAGTAATATTATTTTATCTGTCATTGTTGGTAATTATCATATCTTAGTAAAACAGAAAGTTGGAAGTATAGGGTGTTTTTTTAAGCCCGATAGAACTTGAAATTGTAAAAAATAACACAAAAATTAAATTGTAATCAAAATTTTTTTTTTATTCGAAAGATCAATACGTGACATTACACTGTTCTTGACGAAGCGCATTCTGGACGTCCAATTTTGGGCCACTTTTTCGAGCACTGCTGGCCGTATGTCACGAATAACACGAACAATGGTGTCCTCCAAGGCGTCAATTGTTGCTGGTTTATCAGCATAAACCAGTGACTTCACGTAGCCCCACAGGAAATAATCGAGAGGTGTCAAATCACACGACCATATG